>NC_056523.1:303135019-303309789 GCF_019175285.1 Sceloporus undulatus | reverse complement strand
TTCTTCTTCTTCTTCTTCTTCTTCTTCTTCTTCTTCTTCTTCTTCTTCTTTTTCTTGGCTTTACTTCGCGAACGAAGATTCAGGAAGGATTCATCTGTGCTTTTTACAAGCGCGTTAATGGCATTGGATGTATCCTTCGAGCCTGTGCAATGGATTTTTCTGGTGGAGCGCAGCATGCACAGAACTGGCCTCACCCTTTAAACCAGAGGTTCATCTGCTGAGGCCTTGACAAGCATGGACGGTGGCAGTGAGGTCCTCGGGTTGTAGGTTTGATTAGAGTTTCCTTCTCTTAGATGGTTGACCTTACAGGGTTAGACAAGCACCATCTGCCCGGGTTTGGAATTCGAGTTTTCCTTCTCCTAGGATGGTTGCCATAAGGCTAGAGAGCCCATCCTGCCCTTTGGCGCTCTTGGTCAGACCCTTCGGTTGTGACCTGTCTTGCATGGGAGGCCCTACTGGTGGCTATTATACCACCGCCAACATCGCTCACAGTTTCATTAGGGTAGGCAAGCCTCTCCCCCACACAGTCAGAACATAGTTGGAGGGGACTAGGGGGCCGGAAGATGACAGTTAAGGAGGGAGGAGGCTCTTCCTTCAGGCTATCCCTGGTGGAGCTGGGTCTGTCTGATCACTCCCTCTCAGGCCAGAAGATAACAGTACCACTTTAGTTGTGTATATGCCTGTATTTGTTTATAAATTTTCTTATAACCCACCTTGATCCTTTTGGAAAAGTGGGATATAAATAAAATCTATTATTATTATTATTATTATTATTATTATTATTATTATTATTATGAAACTAGGGTGGATATGTAAAGAACTTTTGGATGATTTGAGAGTCAAAAGGGAAAGGTACAAGAAATGAAAGAAGGGAGAAATCAACACAGAAGAATGCAAATGTATAGCCAGTAAGTGAAGGGAGAAAATCAGAAAAGCTAAAGCTTGGAATGCGTTCAGGCTTGCTTGAGAGATTAAAAATAATATAAGGATCTTTTTTTAGCTATGTTGTGAGCATGAGGAAGAACAATGATACAGTAGGGCCAATGCAAAAGGGAAAATGGTGCGATAGAGAAAAGGCAAGAAAGGAGATGCTGCCTGAACATTAAGAAGAACTTGCTGACAAAAAGAGCTATTCCACCGTGGAATACACTACCTCAGAGGATGGTGGATTCTCCTTCTTTGGGGTCTTTAAACAGAGTTTGGGTGTTTCCTGCACAGCTGGGGTTGGACTAGCTGGTCCTTGTGTTTCCTTCCAACCTAGGATTCTATGATTCCAATAGCAGGCTAAAGCCACCTATGCTTTGTACCCCAAAACATTGTCCTACCACTGCTCAGTTATGGATGGCTTCATTGATTTAAAAGTTCCAGTAACCTCCAACCACTTTTTCTACCCAAAATTTT
Source organism: Sceloporus undulatus (assembly GCF_019175285.1). NCBI lineage: Eukaryota > Metazoa > Chordata > Lepidosauria > Squamata > Phrynosomatidae > Sceloporus > Sceloporus undulatus. The sequence continues at coordinate 303,308,388 of NC_056523.1, read as the reverse complement.
CTAACAGGTTGAGAAGCATTTTTTCCATGAGTGGAATAGGCTTCCAAACTGACAGGGGATATATTTAAATATATAGCTGTTATCTTCAGGTCTTTCAAACAGAGTAGTGGTGGACAGATGTGGAAGGCTAGAAGGCCATATTAGCCCCTTAGGAGGCTTGATCCCATAAAAAACAACAACATTTTTGCCCCCAAATGCCTCTGGGAATATGAAAACATTTTCACCATATTATGGGTTTCAAAAAATGCTTTTCCTGGGACTACATTTGCCAAGGGGTCCCACAAAATGTGGTGGAAATGCATCCAGACCACTTAATAGACATTTTGGAACAAACTTTTTTTTAAAAAAAGAATTGTAAAAAGTTTTTGAGTCCTAAGAGCCCAGGGATCCTCCAAATGTAGTGGAAAAGTCTTCCACACTGCAAAAGTACATTTGGGTTCATTCTAGAGCAAATACATTTGCAAATAAAATATTTTGGGGGCTCCCAAAACAGCCCCAAGGGACTGCACTTTGCCAACCCCAACATGAAGGATCATTCTGTATAAGATTAGATAAGAATAAAAAAAAACTAGGCTATATAGGCAAGGACAGATGTTGTAATGTTGCCAAAGTCAGATGCTTTAATCTAGGTAAACACGGATGCCAAATCTAACTGTAACAAACTGGTAGCTAGTGTAGATCCTTTAGCATAGGTACGCAATAATATACTCCAGTCAGTAACTTGGTGGCTGCTTAGAGGCAGAATCCAAACCAACCTTAATGGGAGCCACACATAAAGTTCCTTACTGTAATCCAGTCCTGAGGTTACCAATGATCTTTGTTCAGAAATAAGTAGAGTTAGTATATGAGTTTAAGGTGGTAGTTAGCATTTCTGGCCAAGGAGTCATTTGGGCATCCGGTGAGAACCCTGGATGCAAAACCACTCTGAAACGGCAACCCCATTTGCCGTTGTGTGATCTTTGTACGCTGTCTAAATAGTTTTGCATGTGGTCTAGAAACCTTCCACATCAGTAAATATCCTCTGATGGTGATATAGAGAATACTGACAAAACCACTGAGAATTTTCTTCCCTTTGATGGTGCTTTCCTTTGCCTTGGGGGTAGGGACTGACCATGCTTCTGCACCAAGATGTTAGATTATTAGGGCTTTAAAAATGTTTGCGAACCATAGAGCATGATACAGTAAACACAAAGACAGTCATAGGGCTTCAATTAGCACTCACCAAGCTAAGATCAGTTTTGGCCAATTAAAGCTAAAGTTTGTTAAAGGGTGACTATTAAACTAGGGCCACAAAAGTTTAGCCTCTTCTAAATCTTACCAGAACAAAAGAAAAGCCCAATTTTAGTGTTCATTGTGTACACCAAGTGCTTGCATACTCTAACTATAAAGTCAATTGGAGTCATAAGGCATTTGGAATGCCCCAGGGTCAAAAGATAAGACTCCAAAGACCTTTATGACCTTTGGCTGGACTAGCATAGCTCTGTATGCCAAAATATGAGGACTGGCCAGTAAAAGCTTCAATTAGTGTAAAATTCAGCAGGCTTCCACCTCCACAACACCAGCTCCTGAGAGAACACCGCCTGGGCCCCATGCGCACTCCATTGATAGCAGGTCACATTCAAGGACACAGTGTTAATCTTTAAGACTCTCCATGGAATTGGTGTGAGGTAGCTCAAAGGGGCCCCTCTGTTTGTTGTGATGGCCTCCATCTACAGGTCTGTTCCTTGGAAACTATGAAGCTGTCAAGCTCAAGGGTGAAGCTTGTGAGAATGAGACACAGGACTTTCTCGCCAACAGGGGAAAGGCTTTGGAACTCATTACTCAGAGAGATAAGAAAGACCACAATTTTTGCAACCTACAGAAAATAGGGGAGAGCACATAGGTTCATAATGCTCTCTTTGCCCCTCCCCCCTTGGCACCACCAGAGTGCTGCTGTCATAGGTAGTAACAGAGGAACCTAAGAAGAAAATAAAATAAAAGAAAGAGCAAAGCACAGGAATGAATAGAGTGAAAAACAGGAAAGGATTTTGTTCATGTGGCTGGGTGGTAAATATGATCTACAGAAAAACAGGTCCAAAATTCATGATAGCATATTAATGGGAACTCAGTGGGGTAGGAAGTAGCCCTCTGGTAGAGATCATGGTGGGGTGAGCCTATAATTTCTCTAGTTTTTAATCCAGATCATACCTAAAACAAAACACCCAGATATTACCAGTGGCCTTTCTTGATGTTGGTTTTTTTTTGGGGGTGGTGGTGGTGTGGTGAGTTCTAGTCCAAAACAGTAACTTTTCTGAGTTCTGGTCCACATGAGAGTATGTAAACCAAAGTATACCAGCTTTCCTAAATGCTCTTCTTGGGTAACTACCCTGAATGCTCTGCTTGGACATCTTTTGCTACTAGGTGGAGTGACAAGGTGCTTTTTAAAGTGCCTTTTTGAGGGCAGGATTGGAATAGCTGTTACTGGGATGCAATTACATTCCAGTCCTCAATATATTCGGATTCTTTGGGATTTTAGGTTCCAACTGCACACCTGGATGCTTATCCTGGGCTCAAGTTTGGATCACAAATGTTATTTTTAGTAATAGGTTAAAATTCGCTTTACCAATTTGAAAATAATTTACCCACATTTGAAAATTCTGAATGGAAAGAATGTGAGATTTAAAAAGTCAGAAAGTGTGTGTGTGTGTGTGTGTGTGTGTGTGTGTGTGCGCGTGTGTGCAGGGAAACCAAGGGTCAAAAGATAGATATCTCCCTGCTGGGAACAGTTTTGGTCATTGAACTAGATTGGTGCACATCAGTGGGGGAGGAGGGGGACTTCTGTTTGTTAGGTTTTTTTTATATTTTCATATTCAAGATAGAACCCCATGGGGTTTTCAAAAGTCTGAACAAGGAGAAAGAGAATCTGTGATGTTTCCATATTTCTTCAGAAGAGAAGACTGAAGATACTGCCACACTGCAGAATTAATGTAGTTTCACACTGTTTTAACTGTCATGTCACATTGGTATGGAATTCTGGGATTTCTAGTTTGTGAGATATTTAGCCTTCTTTGTCAGAGAGCTCTGGTGCCACAACAAACTTCATATTTCACAACTCCAGAGGATGGAGCCATGACAGTTAAAGTCATGTCAAACTGAGCTAATTTTGATTATCTCACATAAACATAAATCCATGGCAAAATAGCAGATTAGTGGCTCTTTTCAAGCAGAAACAACTCATTTGTTTATGAAAGGCGTTCAACAATTGCATACACAAAGGAGACACCCAATAGCTGTTCTGTCTCCTATGCTAGACATAAACATTTGCAGGAGCAACATCTAGAAAGGGACCCACCTTGAAGTAATGACGAACCATGACCAGTGATGTTTAGCAAGTGCTTTCACATGCATTCTGACCTGGTAACTTTTTAGATGTTGCAGACTATTGCCAATGACAGGGGCAAGGACAGTGAAACCCTCAAGCTAAATGTGCACCCCCCCCCCCCACAGAGCATCTGGAGGCTTTTAGGGATCCATCCAGCTCCCATTATTTTTAAAAAGTCTTCTTTTTAAAAACAAGAATAAAAAATTGTCTCTCCACATCCTGGGAAGCACAGGCGGCAATTTTACCATCTTTTTGGCCACCTTGGATTGTTCTAGGTCCAGGAGAAGTCTTTATCTAATCCAGAAATAAACCACAACCCATAGGCCTTATGACAATAGGGTCATAGGCTAGGATCCTTAGCTTGGTTCACTAGTGGGAGAGTAGAGTAGAAATATATCAATAAAGTTATATCTATAATACTTGCTTTCCTTCTTATGCTAGTGAGATCCTTTACTTGGTCTGGTCTGTGCATTGTAAAAGCCCTTCAGTTCATGGAGGCCTAGGATCCAAAGCATAATCTTTCACAAGAAGTGCTTATCTCCATGCATACCACTTCTAAAACCACACTGTAACAGTAAAACACTGTTATAATACTGCTACTAATAAGAATACTTAATATTTGTATAGTGCTTTCAAGTGCTGAAAGCACTTCATGCATGCATTATCTACTTCTAATCCTTGCAACTGCTCTTATAAAGCATTATTCCCACCACCCCACAAGCCCAGGTATTGATGATGAGTGGGGTGTCAAAATCTCAGGTGGTTATGAATCTGTGAATCTAAACTGATAGTTCAGGTCCCTAAATTGCTGGTTCACTACCTGTTAGGGCAATTTCTCACATTGTGAGCATGAGGTGGTTGTAGTATTATCATTGTTTCATCCCATACCTCTCTGATAAAGAAACCATAATGGAAAAGTAATATACTATGGGGGGAATGAAACTCTAATGAAGGCTCAATTGGAAGAGCTGACAAAGGCACTGATCTTCCAGGTGAATCTTGCCTTTTTGTGCATGCATTAAAACAGTGATTCCCAGACTGTTATCCTCCAGGTGTTTTGGACTTCAGCTCCTAGAAACCTCAGCCAGCTTGGCCAATGGTCTAGGATTCTGGGAACCAAAGTCCAAAACATTTGGAAGACCAGAGTTTGGGTATCACTGCATTAAAATAATACAAGCTGACTGTGAGATAAAATCTTCCACTGCAGTTGCACCTACCATGGTTATAAAGCTATAGTGGTATACTGTTATGGATACTGGATTTCTTCTATGGTATGTATGTATGTATGTATGTATTTGTTTATTTAACAGTATTTATACCCTGTCCTTCAGACTAAAAGGCTGTCAGAGTGGCTTATACAATGTAATTTGACAGTTCCCTGAACTCAGGTTTACCACCTAAAGAAGAAGCAAAATGATTCTAGGCTGCATCAATAGGAGTATAGTGTCTATCACTATATTAGTGTCTATCACTAGTGTCTATCAAGGGAAGTAATAGTACCACTCTATTCTCTTTGGTCAGACTTCACCTGGGATGCTGTGTCCATTTTTGGCACCACAATTCAAGACAGATATTGACAAGATGGAATGTGTCCAGAGGAGAGTGACCAAAATGCCAAAAGGTCTAGAAACCATGCCTATGAGGAGCAGCTTAAGGAGCTTGGTATATTTAGCTTGGGGGAAGAGAAAGTTAAGACATGACATGATAGGGCTGTTTAAATATTTGAAGGGATGTCATATAGAGGATGGAGCAAGCTTTGTTTCTTCTGTTCCAGAGACTAGGGACTTTGTTAGACTGGCAAAAAGATGGGAGCGTAACGGTGTGCTCCTGTCAATATTGTGCAGTAATGCTAAGATTATCACATGATGTTGCAATTATCACACAATCATTCTGTGAATAAAGAGACATTCTAGTGCCACTTTTTATTCATGGGAAAATCCAGTGAATAAAAAGTGGTGCTAGAATGCCTCTTTATTCATGAGATAATCACATAATAATTGTGACGTTGTGTGATAATCTTTGCATCATTGCACTATATTGATGGGAGCATACCGCTATGCTCCCATCTTTTCTGCCAGTCTGATAAAGTCCTAAGACATGGTGCAGTGGATTCAAACTACAGGAAAAGAGATTCCACCTCAACATTAGATAGAGCTTCCTGAAAGTAAGAGATGTTGGACAATGGAATCTGCTGCCTCAGAGTCTGATGGACTCTCCTTCTTGGAAGTTTTAAAACAGAAACTGGATGGTCATCTGTGCTTTGATTGAATCTTCATTGTGTATTCCTGCATGACAGGGTGTTGGACTGGATGACCCTTGTGGTCTCTTCCAACTCTATGATTGTATGGTTCTTTGTGAGAAAAAGAGAATGGCACTGGGGGACAGGGTTAAGTCCAGCAGATCTGGCCTACTCTTCTCTCTGAGGCCACAGCAACAGTGGTTGGAATGGATGCAGGGCTCAATGGCACTGTGCCTAGTTGTTGTCTTCCTCAGAAATCACAGCAGTGGCAGTTGGGATAGAGAGAGTGTCTTTCGTTCAGTACTGGAGCTAAAGCATGATGGAACTGTGCCTGGACTCTTGTCTACTTTCACGTTGACAGTAGTGACAGTTTGAATGGTAGTTCTTAAATGGTGAGCTAAACGTATGCAAATCCTAATGATTCAATAAGTCTATTATAGTTGGCAGTCTTAACATGATTCAGGCTATTGTTATCTCAGGCAGAGCTTGGGATAATTATCTTTTGGACTCATCTACATTTGCCAGAATACTCCAAGCTGTCCCAGAGATCTGGGCCCTGAGATCTCCTGTTCCAAATTGCCCCCTTACTTGCTGAAATACCAGAAGGATAATGTAATAAGGTGGGGGGGGGGATCATATAAGTGCTCCATTATAACAATGAACAGTATGTGAAGAAAAAGACAGGACAGAGAATAAAGTTGTATTAGAACAAGATATTTTTAAAAGAAAAATATCTTTCTTTTTTTGCTTTGGTCAATATAAAGGAAATAGATGTTTTCAACTTCCAGAAAATGAAGATAAGGTAGTAAGGCTTACATTATGAATTACATTATGAATTAGACTGTAACTTTAAGAAATAGAGAGAAAACTAAATGAAAGTAATAGGATATACTAAATAAATAAGATATAGAAAAGAAATACTCATATATGGATTGCCCTAGGAAGTAATGAATGATTTGTATCTATGATAGTATGCAGAAATGCAAGCAAGGATGTATAATTGGATATTCATCTTTATGTCTATGTAATATGTTTGTATATATATGTTTTTTAAAACAATAAAAGTAAAAAAGCAACAACAAATCTCTCCTTACCTGATGTAGGTTTTTGGCAAACAATGGGTGGCTGCCCTCATTGTGAGCCAGTGGGCAGTGTTGCATTTTGCTTTGGGCTTTATGGAAAACCCAGAGTAAAAGGTAAGTCTTGTTAATGTGGGACAAAGAATGGAAACCCCGAATTGAGTCTGGGCATTGTGTAAAGAGCTTGGACCTGATTTGGGATTTGGGGGCTATGTAATGTAAACAGATGAACCAAGCCCAGGGGGAATTTGGGGTTTTTTAAATAATTTAGACATGTCCTTGGTCTACAAAACGAACATGAACATTGGCTATGATCATGAACATTGGCTATGATAGCTGTGCAATGCTGGAAGCTGTAGTTCAAAAAAGTAAAATTTCCAAACTGCTTCGGGATCCTCGTTTTTGGTTGCTTTCTCTACTTGCTCCCTTCCACCAGATTCCCTGACTTCTAGCTACAAATCAAATGCTTATTAGAACTTAAAGACATCAACATGACCTGGGTCCACCATGATTTTTCAGCACTCTTTTGTCATGAATCAGTATGATGCACTGGTTTAGAGTGTTAGACTGGAATGTGACAGATCCAGGTTCTAGTCCTCACTGAGACTCACTGGACGACTTTGGGCTGGATCATTAGAAGAGAACTGGGGATAGAAATGCAACTGGTAAGTCAGTAAGCAAAACTGACTGCAAATACCACTTCAGTTCATAGCGTGGATCTTGTTTGGAAGAAGGAAGGAAGGAAGGAAGGAAGGAAGGAAGGAAGGAAGGAAGAAATTCTTTGCTAATTTTCTTCTCAGAGGAAGCAACAAATACTTTCAGCATTTTTTCTTGCTATGAGAAAGTGTTTGAAAACTGCAAAGTTCAGCATTTGCTTTGCCCAAATTCCACATGTGGTTGTGTGTACCATTTCTCCACAGAAAATAGGATTCTCTGCACAAAAATAATGGCGGATTCCAGACCGCCCAAAAGTACGTGCTCAGCGCGTACTAGGGTTAGAAAGGGGTGTCCTTTCCGGACCCACCTAACCCTAGTACGCGCCGAGCAAGTACAAAATGGTGGTGCCCATTCTACAGGGGTGCTGCCATTTTGACGTAGTGGACACTTAGTGTCCGCATATCGCGGCACAGAAATGATGCCACAAGTGCGCCATTGGCACCTTGCGGTGTCATTTCTGCACCGCAAAAAGAACCCGCTTTTTGCGGGTTCTTTTTGCTGCACCAGGGAATCACGGGGTTTTTCCACTGCAGTTCCCTGATGCAGCAAACACCGGCGCCAGCAGACCACCCTTTTGGGCGGTCTGTAAAGTGCCAATGTTAGAACATATCAGCAGAAACTAACAGCAGAAAAATTTATTTTCTGTGCAGAATATCCATGTGAAAATTTTGTGTAGACTAAATCCTGAACTGCACAAACTTGCCTGAGTTTTGGACACTTGAGAAACACTTTTTTAAAACCAGTTTTTGAATATTTTTAAATATGCTTCTCATGCCAGACAGACAGGTTGATTTTACTGTCTAGGAGTGAAGTAGGAACTGTGGCAAGGCAGTTCATTTTGGGCAACACTTCTTGTCACCCTTAGACAGCAAAGCCAATGATGAGGGATTATGGGAACTGCAGTTCAAAAACATCTGGAAGAAAACAATTTCCTACCTCCTGAGATGCAATATATCTATTATGCAGATGTTTAAGAGATGGAAGCAAAAATGTCATCCCTTTACATTAATGGGTCATAGTGCAAACCTAAGCCACTAGAACAAGCATTTTCTAGTTGCTTTGCTTGGGTTTAGTCTGAACTTCAAATGACCTAGCCAAGTGATGTCTGAGTTATCTCTCAAAATAGGTTCAACACTCTGTGTAGCACATTTAAAGTTTGGACTAAAACCCAAAGTGGGTTCACCACTTTACTTACATCAAAACCCCAGCTGAAACTATTTACAGAGAAATTTGATAGCCCTTTGCCCCAAGGAGTTTATAATCTAAACATATTTCAGGGAAGATCCAGGAGGCAAGGATGATGAAGATGAGTGCAAATAAAAAAAGAATATGCATTGGTTCCAGTTAGGCCCTGAACAGACAGCCCTTTTAAGCTGTCATCCGGGTGGCTTCAGAGCCCAGTATTTAGATGTCACAAGTCAAGAAGCTGCCCTGAAGTCAGGCAGCTGCCAGACGTAGGTGGCTTCACTCTGGCAGCATGGTGTTTATACAACGCATGCCACCAGAGCATCATGAAGCCACCATGGGCCACAGCTGAAAAAGGAGATAATCTTTTTCACTCCATTTTCGGCTGGGTTCAAGGAGGATTGGGGCTGCAGCATGTGGTTGCTGTGGGCTCAATCCATTTTTTGGAAGGGGTGGTTTCAAGCCACTCCTTCTATCCCATCTATTTCTCCCTTTAGATATACCTGGCATTTTTTCAATAGAACACAATGACTATGAAGTTGTGCCCAAAACCTCATGACATGTGACAGCTTAATCCTCAATTACACCGGCATATATACTTTGAATAACATTGTGCAAGGAGGTAACCTATGCCTCTCTCCCCATGCAACCTCATTCTCACTGAGTGCAAAAGAAACTAGGTGACTACTAGGCGCACTCCCTTTTCCTGGCTGCCCCTGAGTGCCCAGTGAGCCTTATGGTATTGGTCAGAGCTACTCCATCTGTGCCAGATGTTCAAGAGCATCTAGAAGATATCCAGGTGTAGCCCCCTTTTCAGTGGCTGCTCTGGTGTACTTGGGAGAAAACAAGGGAGCCTCCGATGGTCTCTCCAATGATGGATTAAGTACAGTGGATTTACACCCTGCCAGTGTCCTTGCTGGATCTGGACCTATGGCAAAAGAACCAAAGGAAGAGAAATGTGTTATCATGAATGAATGAGTTCAAGCAAGTAGTCATAGATGTAATGAGTAATAAGGGCTAAATAATTTAAGGATAGAGATAGTGAGAGAAAGGTGGTAAGAGTAGGAGGTCATCTGAAGAGCAGATAACTTTGGGTCTCTTGGTGATCAAATGAATTGGATTTTAATTGTATATTGTAATTAATGTAATGTGGTTTTAATTTTATGTTGTTTTAATAATTTTACTATGTACACCACTTTGATCACTGCGGAAAAGCGGTATAGAAATAATAATAATAATAATAATAATAATAATAATTATTATTATTATTATTATTATGCAGGATCGGTATCTGGTGTGTTAAATCTACCAGGCCTATGTTTTGGACACAGGTATATGTAAACCTGATACTTTAAGAAAGAAGTTCATGTAAGGAAACATTTCTGGAAATGTCTCCTGATAGAAAGTCTTGTTGTCTAATCTCTGCTATATGATGGTTGGCTACAATTTTTCAGTGGCAACTAAAAGGTACTTTGCACATGCTTAAGGTAATGTCTGCATTATCAGATAATATATTTCATGTTCTGGCCTTAACATTCAAAGCTGACTCGAGAGCTAAGATCTGCTGACATCTCTGTCTTGAATTTAACCTGGAGCATTTGTCATTCAACAGTGCAATACTAATATGGTAAGAAAAGTCATTTGTAAGTAACACTTCATGGAATTTGGTTCTGTGTTAAGGTTCAAAGTATTACACTATCTTATCTTTGAACCACAACTATTGCACGGAATAACTAATAGTAAAGTATATGAATGAAAATATCCTGTTATTTGTTCCATGGGTTGTTGGTGTATAGATTCTTCATCTTTTCTACTCCTGACAATCAAAAATAATAACAAACAAATCTGATGTGTGCAGCAAAAGGGTCTGATGCATATAAATGAAAATGGCAAAGACCTCAGTGGAATGAAAAATGAGAACTGAATTCCCCTCCCTACTGAACAGGGAAAGAATTGTGATGAAATATAATCATGCTCAGGTTGAAAAGACAGATGTTAAAGGTTCTTTCTTGATAGATTTTCACTGGCTATGTTGGAAACATATATAGCTTTTCTCTGCGAAGATTTGGTTTATTAGCAAAAGTCTGGCTAAAATTTCAGGATTTAAGAGACTACCAATAAAGTGAAGATTGACATTAACCAGACCAGGCTATAAATACCACACAAAGAGACCAAACAAACCCTCTACTCAGTGAACTGGCCAACACAGTACTTTATCACTAAGCTAATAATAAACCAAATAAGGAAGAAACCTGTTGTCTTTATAGGATCTGTTCAATCAAACACTGTTATTTTGGTATGATATAAAGAGCTTCTGAGGGATCTTCTTTGTTCTGGATCAGCTGCTTCTTTAGATTCAGGACATGCCCCCCCCCCCAGCTCCAACATATGGGCTCACAACTGGTGAAACAACAGTTCTCACAGGAGCTGATGCTGTGTAGCAGGGAGACAGAACTGCGACTGAGGAAATTTCTGGTTCACATCTTAGCTCTGCCACAAACTCACTAGGTGGGCTTAGAGCATGACACATGCAAACACATGCACATGCACACACACACAGAGGGAGACTCAGTTTCTTGCCTGTGACATGGGGATAACATCACTGACCTACCAAAAGAGTTATTCCTATTGTAAGTGGATGGATTTCTCAGATAATGCACATGAAAGATTTTAGGGCACTAAAATAAATGTTGCTTTGAATCATAGAGTTGGATGGAACCTCAAAGGTCATCTCATGTTCATCCCCTTGTCAACATAGGAAATCACATGCTACAGTAACTTTTGTAGGTGGCCTTCCATGCTATGCTTAAAAACGACTATGAAAGGACACTCTGACACATTCTAAGGCAGTCTTTTGCACAGATCAAACTGCCAGAAAATTCTACCTATTGTTTAATCAAAATACCTTTCTTGTACTTTGGCCCAAAACACACTGCAGAAATAATCCTGTTTGAGACCACTTTAACTGCCAGGGCTCAGTATTATGGAATCCTGAGAATTGAAGCTTATTGTGCCACCAGAGCCCTCTGACAGAGAATGCTCAATGTCTCACAAAACTACACTTCCCAGTATCACCTACAGGGCAGTTAAAGAGATCTCAGACTGGATTATTTCTGCAGTGTGTTTTGGACCTTTGAATCTTTTGATTGAAGTCTCCTCTTTGGGAGCAACAGTAAAAAGAAAAGCATTATGTGATGTTATGCCCCAGAGATATATGTTCTGCAACTAGGGATGTGAAAAACTGCCAATCTTATTTTTGTTGTATTTCTCAGAATCCCACTATCATTTTCATCTTGTCCAAGATATATACTGGATTGTGATTCATTTTTACAAAAAAATATATGCATGGTATTTCTTGAAATACACCAGGAACAGGAAATCAATCAGGACCATCAGTTCAGGCAACAAATGTGCACAGTGGGCCCTTGGTATCCACTGGGGGCTGGTTCCAGGACCTCTCATGGGTGTCCAAAATCTGTGGATGCTCAAGTCCCATCAAATACAATGGCATGGTAAAATGGTGTTCCTTATATAAAATGGAAAAATTAAGGTTTGTTTTTTGTCATTTATATAGCTTTAAAATATTTTCAAGCTGTGGACGGTTGAATTCATGAATAAAAATGTGTGGATATGGAGTGCCAACTGTAAAAGTAGAAGTAATAGGCCATAAAAAGGTTACAGAAAGGCTAAACAAATTGATTTATTTACCATATAGAAGACGGCAAAGAGAAGCCCACTTATGAACATATCCTGTCAAAGATGAAGTTTGGGTAGTAAGTCTCATTGAATACAGTGAGACTTACATCTGAGTAAACACACATTCATCTCAAGGGTCAGCTCAAGGAGTTGGAAAAGATTTGTGTATGTGTGTATGGAATCAGGCAAGATAGCCCTGGTGAACCCCATTAACTTGAAAGAGAAGGATTATATAAACCAAGAATTAACATAGCTCTCTTTGATGTTCCTGGATGCACAGTGAAAACCAAGAAGAGTATTCTCTCATACCCTGCTCAAGTTGAGGCTTGTTCAAACTCTTTTAGATTTAGCAACCTGTACGCATTTATACTCTACTTTTTAGTTTGCATGTTTTTACACTTTCTGTTTGTATGTTTTCCCATGCCTACTCTTTCCTGCATCACTTTAGCCTGCAGCCATTTCTGTCTCTTCTCTCCCTCCTCCATAAATCTATATGTATGATAATGAACAAATGATTTGAAAGGAAGGCTACTTTGTATGTTTTTCAAAGAGGATTATGCTTATTTCTTTTTCTGCTTGATTCCATGGGTGAGAAGATGGATATGGGACTAGTTGTTGTTCAGCTTCTGCCTTGCCAACTTCATTCGCCTGCATGTGAGATATTCTACCATCTCTCACATTTCCCACATCTGAGGATTTGTTGTTCTGTGCTTTCAAGTCATTTCTGACTGATGGTGACCCTGAAGTGAACCCATCACAGGGGTTTCTTGGCAAGATTTGTTCAGAGGAAGTTTGCCATCGCCTTTCTCTGTGGCTGAAAGAGTATGACTTGCCCAAGGTAACCCAGTGGGTTTCAATGGCAGAGTAGGAATTTGAACTTTGCTTTCACACAACCTTGTCCAATATTCAAGCCACTACCACATTGGCCCTCTCTGAAGCCTTGCCCCCCTTTTAAAGGGGCAGTATATTACAAGAAAGGGAGGAAGGGTGGGGCTATGGAGTTGTTTGTTGGTCTTGGGCCTCATTAAATGCTAGGCTTCACAGCTGGCCAGCTCAAGTTTTGAAAGGACTCCTGGCAAGAATCCTTCAAGAGCAGCAGTAGGGAAGCTACTGGGATGGGAGTATGGTTTCTAGTGGCGGCCAATGGTTTATGTGCCAAAGATGCTGCAAATCTGATCTGGGTTTTATTTCTTACTTTAAATCAGCTAACCAAGGTGTAGAATTTATTTTGCAGGAATGTGTTCAGTGCTTTGGGTATCTTCTTTAAAATTTGGAATGAAACCCAAAGCAGGTTCACAACATTCCTGATACGAAAGCTATTGGCTACCATTGGATCCTCCTTCTCACCACGACCACAGCTTGAAAGGTATGAGACACATCTATTGTAATAATATGGAAATTTTTCACCCTTGGTATCAAGGACATAATGAAATTATATTTCAAAAGTAATGTGGCAGGTTGCAATGAAATCATGTTATTGATATAATGGCTAAGGTTTTCTAATTACTTTCCTATGTTACATGTAATGGGCATTTTCACAGGTTTGATGCCAATACCAATCCTGTGAGGGATTTAAAAAAAAAAAAAAAAACGCAATAGAAAACAACAAAAAGGAATGAGCAACACGACAGATAATACTGCAATTAATATTTTTTTTCAAACTGTAATGAGAAATAGTAATAAATTACTTTTAAAACACTGTGAAAGATCAGAAATGAATTACTAAGGCCTGATACAGACGGGCCAGAAGCAGCGTGGAGGTGCCGATTCTAGGGCTCGGGAGAATGGAGCAACTGCATGCTCTGAACCTTAGTATGTATGGATGCCACCATCGCCGCCATGATGATGGCACCACTGCGCAGCATCCGGACATTGCTGACAGGAAGTGGCATCATGGCGGCGCCCCTTTCTGTTTGTGACGCTGCAAAAAAGAAGCTGCTCTAAGCAGCTTCTTTTTGGCGGCGCATCTGTGCTGCAGTGTGTGGATGCTGTAGCACAGATGCAGGGCAAAAATGGGCAGTTGTCCGTCTGTACTGCCCCTAAGTTTCTGCCTCTCATTTTCCTTCCTCACCAAGGGAAGAAGCAAGAAGATTGATGGTTTCTTGGTCAGCATTACTGGCTGGAAGAACTAAAGTTATTGGTCACTCAGGAGCTTTAAATGCCAGCTAAGAGCCTGGTCAATATGGGGAAGCAGAGAAGGAGTGAGGCTGGCTGCATAGCTAGACAGTATGGATTCTTTTGCATGCTTCTTAGATTCTGAGCAGGAAGGGAATGTGACACCTCTGCTTTCCCAGAGCTTGGAAAAGTTACATTTTGGAGTACAGTTCCCAGCATACCCCAAAAACTAGGTGATTGCAGAAGCTATAGTCTAAGAATATAATAGTAACAGACCTAAATAGATAGCTAAAAACAATTGTCTATCAGCTTACTAATTAACACAAAGACTAAAATTATATAATATTTTGTTTCCAAATACCTTAAGGCACAATATATTAATAGAAAAAATGTAGTAAAGAAAAGATAGCATAAAAAAGTAAAAAGGAACTGAGATAACTCCCAAAGGACTACACATGAGGAAGTAACAACTGATGTTTTGGATTTTATAGTAGAATTTTTTGGATTTAATGAATGTTTACGATTTTGAACGTAAGTAATGAAATGCTAATATAAATATCGTGTATGGTGCCAATGTTTATTATGATGTCAGTGTATGCACATTTTTCTTTTTCTTTTCAATTTTAGAAAACTTAAATAAATAAATAAATATCCTTTTTTTTTAAAAAAAAGGAAAAGGATAACGCTCTAGTTTTTACTCTAGCAACCTTACAACCTTCTATGATTCATCAGACTTCATATTTATTATTCAACCTCAGCATTTAAGTATATAACATACAGATATTAAGTTTATGTGGACACACATTTTGGATATTTTTGTTGTGTGAATCACAATCAAAACACCTCTGACACATGGCCATCCACCCTCCATTTAAAGACCTCCAAAGAAAGAAACTCCGCCACTCTCTGAGGCAGCATATTTCACTGTCAAACAGCTCTTACCATCAGAAAGTTCTTCCTAATGTTAGGCAGAATCTCTTTTACTGTAGTTTAAATTCATTGCTCCATGTCCTAGTTTCTGGAACAGCATAAAACAATCTTGCTCCATCTCAATATGACATCCCTTCAAATATATAAACATGGACATCATGTCACCCATTAATCTTCTGTTCTTCAACTTGCCCATAACATTTTCTGATATTGGGACTGGATTGGCATGCTTTACCTCTACACTACCTCAAGTTTTCCTGATGCAAGACTTCTTGAGAAATTTAGTGTTCTCTACCTACATAGAAGTCTGTGGCTTCACAAAGGAAGGAGACATTCTGGATTCCAAAGAAACAACTTCTTTGAGTTGCAAATGGACACTAAATTTCTTTGACTTTGAAAATCTCCCAGTGACTGCAAGGCCAAAGGGGGAGGTGCCAATCTGCAGATAGCCCTGCCTATCATCCAAACTAAGACCCGAAACAGAAAATGCAGGCCTATGACTAACATCTTCAATTTTTTCCCCTCTTGTTTGCCTGATGAAGAAATAAGTGTGACTTTGAAAGCTTGCAACATGTAATTGTGCATTTTGGTTGGCCCAGTAAAGATATTATTGTTTGGATGTTATTTGATTTGCTATCTGGCCAACACGGCCACTCCTAGATTTTTTTTTTTTTTATATATACCCTGCTCTGTAAGCCACTCTCATAGGTCATGGTTTCAAATCATTTCCAGTTTATGATGACCCTAGGGTGAATCTATTATGGGTTTTCTTGGCAAGATTTGTTCTGAGGGTTTGCTGTCTACCCTTTTTTCCCTAAAAAAATTATGCACATACAGCTTATTTTTGCTGTATTTTCAGGTTATTATCTGAGAACTTATTCTTAATAAACAGCATCACTGCAGAAAAAAATGTGTGAATGTGTACTTGTTGAATTACGAGAAGCATAGAGCCCCAGCCAGTAGGGTCCTTGGGTCATTTGCTCCAATTGCACCACTGATAATCCGGTCCATTGTGTGAAATTTTAAAGAATTTTTCAAGCAATTTGACATGGGGATCCTGGGGTGGATGCTAGAAGAGTGGTGGGCCCCATCTCACAATTGAAAACTGGGACACCTGTGGTGAAGCAGCACCTGAGTGTGAGACTTTTTAAAAGCAGATGAAAAAGGGGGATAACAGAATATCTATCAGGACAGTTGAAGGGTTTTGAAAAAGGCTCCTTCTCCCCATACCTGGTGCCAGCCTTGTCCATGCTTTAGAACAGAATGGAAGATATTTCAGGAAATGTTGCTTGTCACACAACCAGGTAAGAAACAAGAGCTGTAGAAATGTCCTCTTCCACATAATCATTAAATGTAAAGGAGCCCTTCCAGTTTTTACTTTGTCAACACTCGTTGGTGGTATATTAAGTATATATCAAAATCTTAAACATTATATAACCAGCATATATTAAATATCTCTAAAATGCATCACATTATTATGTTTCTTCTGTCCATTTCTGTTATTAACATTTTGATATTTTGTAGTCACTGGTTATATAAGAAAATGTGTTTTAAAACACATTTAAAACATTAATTACACATGAGTTCTGAAAACACACATAATATTGACAGATAGAATGGATGTATAGTCTACATTAAATGGAATATTTCAGGGTCAACTGAAGGTCATGCATTTGCCCCCAGAACCATTCCCTCTATTGCTGGGGCCAACCATTAAAGACAGAATTCAAGGCTTCTTCCACCAACTACTACCCAATAACTATGCCTTGATATATCTTTGTTACTTATCAGTCACTGTTATGACTACTAAAAAGGTCACAGAGGACCTATGGCACCATAAAGGTTATTTTTGTTATTCTAAGGAGGAAGTTTAGACATCTGATATACTACCAAGATAATGCAGACACTCGTCCTAATTTTGACAACTAAGCTATACTGTGGCTTGCTCCAGATTTAAACAGAAAGAAGGAAAAAGAAAAGAAAATGCTGTCTTTTATTTTGTCTAAAACTGTATGAGATTTCGGACCTTCTCCACCAGTTGTCAGATTAAAGGCTGTCAGCTAAGACTTTACACTGACCATATAATTATTTCAAAATTCAGATGAGAAATACATTATTTGCTTCATTTTTTGGCACTTGACATTTCATGCTTTGGTTATGTTTTAAAATATGTACTAGTGTTGATTATTACCATTTGGTTGAAAAAAAATGAGCACCTTGATTCTTGCTTCACAGCATGCCCAGTACTATGGAGGAAGGAAGGAAGGAGAAAGCAAGCAAGCAAGCATGTGTACAACAATACCAGAAGATGCAACAGTAGCAGATCATGGAGATTATCACATTGCTTTTCCCTCGATCTGGACAGGGGCTGAGGCTGGGCTGGGACCATGTATTACTGCACAACTCTTTGCCCAGATCATTACCATCCTGTACCTGATTGGACCCCATTACCTTGCTAATAATGGAAAAGAAGCATTTTTAGATAAGTAAAAAAGAAGTCCTGATCTGGCATGGGATGGTAACGATCTGGGTACAGAGCTGTGCAAAAGACATGGCCCTAACTCAGATTGGGAAAAGACAGCCAGTGTGATAATCTCCCATATAAGTGATCTAGAGGAAACAGTTTCATTTTTATGACAGAAGCCTATATAAGTGTTTGGGTCTGTGTCACCATGTCAGTGGCCAGAACAATCTTCATCCTAGGTTAAAAATATATGAAAAAAGTTTCATTAAAATATTTATATATTGCCCTATATCATAGGATCTCAGGATAATGTGAAGATAAAAACAATGTAAGCCACCTTGATCTCATTGGAGAGGCAGGGTATAAATATTATTATTATTATTATTATTATTATTATTATTATTATTATTATTATTAAGAGTAATTCATTTTTAAAACAATATGGAATTGTTTTAAACCATTGCACAATTTAACAATAAAAATTATTAGTTGGACAAGTAATACGGTCCCTCTCAGTAAGTGGATTCTGGGGAAAATCTGATGCGTGATGCCATATACAGTACAAGATTTGTTAGGTAGATATCAGAGATCAACAGAGGATGAAAATCATCATGGAGGAGTAAACTGCACTCCTTTCCATGGTTTATCCATACAAAATTGCCCATTCATAAACATCTTTTCATTTTCAGAACTTGGGTGCATATTCTACATTGTCTATATAGTTGTGAATGTGTAACTAAGTTGGCTGCCACACTGCAGACTTAAGACAGTTTGATAATGCTGTAACTGTCATGGCTCCATCCTATGAAATCCTGGGATTAGTTGTTTGTTGTGGCACCAGAGCATTCTGGCAGAGAAAGCTAAACATAGCGGGCCCTTGGTATCCACTGAGGTTTGGTTACAAGACCCACCACCACCACAGATATCAAAACTATGGATGCTTATATACAGTGGAGTAGTAAAATTGCGTCCCTTATCTGAAAATGGCAAAATCAAGGTTTGCTTTTTGGATTTTTTTTTTTTTTTTTTTTTTGGAGGGGAGGAATATTTTCAAGCTGTGGATGGTTGAATCCATGGAAGTAGAATTGTGGATACTGAGGGCCAACTGTAACCAAAGCATGAACCTACAAATCCCAGAATTCCACATCATTCAGACATAACACTTAAAGTGGTGTCAAACTAATGTGTAACTGCAACCTATGTAATATCTACTGGCCTGACCCATCACACACACTTTACCAGGCAGCAGACACATTCAGAGATGGAGGTCTGTTGTGACAATTGCAGCGCATTAGGGTGACATTTCAATTTGCTTTCCTTCCAGTGAGCAAGGCTGCCACAATCAGAATCAGGCCCCCTGTTACAATATCTTGTCACAGTCTTCCTCAGTGGTGGGAGGGGTGTGGAACTATACTCTTCCTATGTCCTGATTGCCAGTTATACAGGTCTCCATTTCTTGGTGCAGTTGCTGTTTGGTAAAGTACATTGGGGCCTTCACAATTGTGGCAATAGTGCCATGATCATTACTATGTATTGTTAGTGAATACGGAGCAGTTAGAGATCTGTAACTCTAAGAGCCTTTTTGCATGACAAAAGAAAGCTGAGCTGCAGTGAGAGAGAAGCAGCTTTCTCCTTGCCTCTCCATAGGTCACTGAAGCAGTTCTGTTCTCCTTCTAGAGGAAGATGGTCATAACAGTGTCCCTGTTGTCAAAGGGTTTTTCAGCACAGCAAAAGACTCACTTTTATGACCATCTCCCTCAGGAAGAGAACAGAAGTGGTTTCATGGCATGTGGAAAGGCAAGGAGAAAGATGCCTCTATCTCATGGTATCTCAGCTTTCTTTTGTCATGTGATAAGGTTCTTAAAGGTCCAGATATCTAACTGTTCTGTATTCACTTACACTACACAGTCACAAACATGGCACTATTGCCACAGTTGTGAAGGCCGCGCTCTAGCTGCATCTCAGCTTTGGTGTTTTTTTTTGGGGGGGGTTGACATGTGATAAGGCTCTATCCCATGGGGAAAATCAGGGAAAATTGTGGATTTAAACAGACATTATCCTGTGAAAATTGTGTAATCATGGTGAAGATTTTCACACGATGTTGAGATTAACAAGTATTTAGCCCAGCAATAATCAGGAAATGACAAGCAACAAATCATTCACTGGAAACCTGTGAATGATTTGTTGCTGGTTCTTACCTGGTTATTGCTGGGATAAATCCTCTTTAATCGCAATGTGTGTGAAAATCTTCACTGTGATTGTGTGATTTTCATGGGATAATGTTAGTTTAAACCCCTGCTTTTCTTTCAATTTCCCCTTGTGTGATAAAGTCCTAAGTTACAAATTGGTAATTGCAACACAGAATATTAGTCATCAGTTGTGGTTTTGTCATATGTGTTTACTTCTCATGACCAGTTAGGACCACAGCAGTAAGATCTGGGATCACACAAGAGCAAGATATTTGCTTCTGTACATATGAGAAGTGGTATTGATGTTAAATGGAAATTGTTGTGTCCTATCTCTTCAAGAGTTGAGCTCAGACAGTCTCCACACTAACCACCTTTAGAAAGTTTGGGACAGAACCTAGATGGAAAGGTAGAGACTGCATCACTACCTCAATCTGATATAGAACAATTTAGATTGTTTTACTCTGCATAAAGGAGCACTATGATTCTATTGTAACTGCCATGATGGCTACATCCCATGAAATCCTGAAGTTTGTAGCTTGGTGAGGCACTAGAGCTCTCTGGCTGAGAATTCTAAATATTCTTCCTGAAAAGGAAATCCCAGGATACAATAAAGGAATCATACTGAAATAAATGTATAGCATTTAAGGACCAGGTCAAGCCTGGTGTATTGGTTAAATTTTATGTTTATCTAAAGTCAGATGTCAACAGAATTTTTTTTTAAAAAAATAAATAATTTTACCTGATGGCAACTATATGTACTGCTGTTTCCCATATGCAAAAGAGATTTTGAGAATGCCTGCATAATGAAGAAAAAAATTTAATCACAATCAGTGATGCACAGTATTGCAGCATTTTCATCCTTAACACACACAAAAAAACCCAAAACAAAACCCCAACACCTCCCCTGCCGCACAAACACTCACAACTACTAAATAAGTAGGCTTCTCTGCAGTTAAATCATGCCCACAAAATATTATTTATATACTTGTCTTTCCAGCTAGGCTTGAGGTGTTGTTTGGACAAATCTTATTAGAAGACAAAATAAAAACGTCCATCAAGAAATTATGCAAAAGGGGAAATGGACACACCAGCTGGGTAAATCTATCATATGCTGGCCAAATAAGAAAAAATAGGGCAACAAGCACATTTAATTAGCTGAGTGAATGTCGTTTGTTGAATGCTCAAAGCCCAACCTTCTTGCTAATATTAAAATGTACCTAATTTTCTGTAGGAAAAAAAAATAGTCCCATCTGAACAGGCCTGACCACAGTCAATCACACTAAAAGCCACTGGTGCTTAATTTGATTTACCAATATAAAATGCAAATGAGGTGATTAAGTGGAGTGGCAGACTGTGCTGGGCCTCTTTCAAATCATCAAGTTAAATGCGAGCAGACAGCAAACTGCCCGGGCAAAGAAAATTTTAGCATATTCGTTTGATTAGTGCTACAAAAATTTAATTAGATTGGCTAATTACTTGACAAATTGTTCTACACTAGAGAAAAGGCAGAACATTTTTTATTCGTGGGAGAAGGTGGGGAGGGAAAGTTCCTCTGTGTATTTTAGCCCAAATGCTATTTGCCAATTTGCAAAAGCATTATTAATTGAATGAAAGATGCTACAACAGGCTGCTAACAATGAGAATGTGTATACTGTAGATAATTAGACCAAGTACACACAGCTAGATCAGTGCATCCACCATAATCTGTCCCATCTAGAAAAATTAAGTACAATGTTTTCCTGGGAGACCATGTCAAAGCTGATTATTGCGAAGTCCCTGGATCTTACTAAGCAGTGTATTCATCAGCAGAAGATACATGTTATATCAAAACAGGCCTTTATACTTATATGAACTCTCCTCTTATGCAGCACCACTACCACCATTATGCCACACTAAAGAGCCAAGAAAAATCTGCATTGCTCAGTTGAGAATTTAGTGTTTTCTGTCTATTTAGCAAGTCCCCTTAATGTTCTCTGCCAAGAGAAGGGAATTTTCCATATTTGTAGGAACAAACTATGGCAATTTGATTATATTTGACCATTCTGGGGTAGTCTCTGTAGCCACAGCATACTGTGAATAATAGTTGTAACACTATATTGAATCCAGACTTAGTTATATTTAGAATAAACTCATTAAAATCGCTGGGACAACAGACATTGCTAACAAATAGTCCATTGGTTTTGGTTGGTTTATTTAAGCATGGCAGTCTGCATCCAGCCCGATGTATGTAAGGCTAAATTCACTTGTTAATAGAGTAGACCTGCTGGACATGCATAATGTCTATCAAGTCACATTCATTCAATAAATCTACTTTACAGTCACCCCTCCTAACTCACGGATCTGAGATCTGTGACCTCGATTATGTGTGGAGGGGCAACCTCCATTATTTTTAATGGTGCTTGCGCCTGAGCTACACACACAGGGACATGCCCTATTCAAGCCTATGAGGCCTGAATACATGTGAGTCTCTGTTTTCACAGTGGGGGGTCTGGAACGAATCCCCCATGCAAATGGAGGGCCAATTGTATTTGGCCCTTAGTGCCATATATTGCAATTACATGCATATCTATTCAGATGCAGATCCAATGCAGCATATCCACAGGGTATAGAATCACAGGAGGGCAGTTCAGTCCTATACTTGACTTGGAAAGTGAGGTCAGCATGTCCACAGCATGTCAGGCTCTTGCATGAAACTGAGGTTTTATGCAATGTATATTTTGTTTAAATTGCAGAATTTGTGACTGGAGATGGGGGAGAACCCATTTGGCATTTTAGATACCAAATAGATCACCCCAAGGGGTGGCCTGCAGCCGCCTCTTTCTTCACCAAATCAGGGCCGCAGCAACTACATGCTGTGGCCCTAATCTGACCTTTTTGCACATCAGAAAGGGCGCAATAGCCACTGGTGCTATGACTTTCTGGCGCTCCTTTGGTGCCGCATCATCTGGACGCAGTGCCAGAGCAAGGACGTAGCCAGGATTTTGGGAAGGGGGGGTCAAGACTAAGTGCCACCATTTTGAGAGGCTAAGAGCCCCCCCCCAGACACAAAAAGAGGGTCGAGCGTTTACCCGCGACACCTTGATGGCACCACTTTAACTTCCGTTATGGCTTCGTGCTATGGAATCTTGGAATCTGTAGTTTTGAGGACCTGTTGAGTCATCTGTCAGGTTCCACAACAAACTACAAATCCCAGCATTTCACAACATGGAGCCAAGGGCAGTTAAAGTGGCCAGTTGGATTATTTTTTCAGTGCAGATGCAAACTGAGTCCTTCCTCTGAAGGTGTTTACATCAGATAAATTCAGCTCGATAAAGCAAAGTGCAGCTGCTCAAGCAATGAGCGGCAGCCACTCTGTTCATGCTCAGAGACACTCTGCTCATGCTTTGAGACACTGTATTCCAACATCTGAGCTGAGTTACGAACCCAGGCTGCATCCACACATTTCATTCCCACTTCCAAGAGGGATTTTTAATTTTGAGATACACACACACACACACACACACACACACACACACACACACACCTCTTTTAATTCCAAGACCTATCTATCTATCTATCTATCTACCATAATTTTTAATTCCAAGCCTTTCTTTTTATATTAAACAAACCCCTTTAAGAGAATCCTATTTTGGGAGAAAGGCAGGGTATAAAATCAATCAATAAAAAATTATAGTGCAATAGTCCATCAGTGCATGGCTTGCATTATAAGACTTTATACCTTTATACATTTAAAAACTATTAAAATCACAGTAGGCTCAGAGTGCTACAGAATCATGGAATCATAGAGTTGGAAGAGACCCCAAGAATGGCCATCCAGTCCAACCCCATTCTGCCATGCAGGAACTCCCAGTCAAAGCATCCTCAACAAATTATGTAATGGAGGTGTCCATCTGCATTGTAGAAAGATATACTATAGATTAATGCTATGGAAAATCACCACCTTGAGTCTGTATATTGGGAGAAAGGCGGGATATAAGAAAATAACAACAACAACAACAATATCTGGATATTGTAGTTTTGTGAGACATTTAGCCTTCTTTGTCAGAGAGCTCTGGTGGCACAAAACACACTACAAATTGCAGGATTTTCCATTGCATTAAAGCAGTGTTGAACTGGATTATTTCTGCAATGTGCAGCCTTATTAAACTGCAGTTCCCATCAGTCTGTGGTGCTGCTGGATGATGGGGCCTGCAGTCTAGCATTGCCTGGAGCAGGGCCATAGGACTCCACAGCCACGATTCATCATCTTAGATTGATTCCATATATTAATTAATTAATCATAAAAACATAGAGTTAGAAGAGACCTCAAGAAGGGCCATCCAGTCCAAACTCATTCTGCCATGCAGGAACTCTCCATCAAAGCATCCCCATTGACATGCTGAAAAAGGGCCAGCTAACTGTATTTTATTCTATTTGTCTTTTAAAAAAGAGAAAAAACAAGGCTGGAAGGAAGCCTCTTGCCTTTCTGCATCACAGACCCACCTCTTTTTTGTTGTTGCAAAAATCCAGAAATGACTGTTTTTGAAAACCTGAGTCCATTCTCAGGAGAAATATCCAGAGTAGAGCCTGAGTCTCCTTTCTCTGGACTTCCAAAACCCCAAACTGACCCTGAGAGCATCTGGTCTGACCCCCAACTCAAGGAAACTTGGAAATCCTGAAGGTTTAGATCAATGACTGAATTATTGAATTATACAAGGCATAGTGGTCTCAGGGTTTTGCAGAAGCACAACATTATTTTTAAAATATTGTGCATGAAATTACCTTCAGTCTATGTCTATGAGATGCATATGAAACATACATGGATCCCATCTCCCAGTATAATATCCCATTAGACATAATACTGTATATAAATATACCAAAATCTGAAAAACTCCAAAATCCAAAATACATCTAATCCTCAGCATTTTGGGTAAGGGATTATTATTATTATTGTACTATATTGCACATGGATATAACAGCTAAAAGTTAGAAGTCACCTTTTCTTTCTTTTCTTCAGTTCTCCCTGAGGGAGGAAGGGGGGGGAGGAAGAGGAGGAGGAGGAGGAGTGGAAGCCGGACTCTGAGGAAACGAAGCAAGTCATAGGACTCCCTCTCCTCTCCTCTCTCGTCTGTCTCTCTCCCCTCCCTCTCTCTCCTCCCTCCCCCCTCCATTAAAGCCACGGAGAGGAAAGAGGAACTTTTGTTTTGTCTTTCCTCTGTTTCCCTCGCATGGTTTTAATAGAGGGGAGGGGGGAGGAAGGAGCTTGAATGCCCCCAGGGCCTGATAGGGGGGGTTCCGACCCCCCAACCCCCCCCTGGCTACGTCCTTGGCCAGAGGAGTGCCGTGACACTGCCCAGAATGTGGCCGGGTGTATGGCATGACATTGGTGTTGGGTTGTGTGTCATGTGGATGCCATGCCCCCACTCTGTCCTGAGGCCAGTGTTTATCACCAGTCTGTTGAGGCTGTTAGTCTTGTATAAGAAGCAACAGTTGCTGCCATAATGCAGAATTAATACAATTCAAAACCACTTTAATTGTCTTGGCTCCATTCTATGAAATCCTGAGATTTATAGCTTGTTGTGCCATCAGAGTTCTCTGACAGAGAAGGCTAAATATCTTACAAAACTAAGTGTCGTCTTGCTGCCAAAACTAGGGCTCCGGAGCAAACGGCAACCACATGCTCCAGAACCCTAGTATGTGTGGGCGGTGGCCTAATGGCGGCCTCCTGTCCACACGGGGGCCACCATATTTACATAAGCGACACGCAGCATCAGCACACCCTACACATTGCTTATGTCATGAGTGCGCCAGTGGTGCACTCACAATGTAACCCAGGTGCCGCAAAAAGAATCCAGAAGAACCGGGTTCTTTTTACTCCGGAGGAACATCACACGGTTTGGCAGCTGTGGCATCCCTCCGGAGTTAAAATAGGCACCTACAGACCAACATTTTTGGGTGGTCTGTCTCGGCCCTATGAATCCCAGAATTCCAAAGATATGAGCCATGGTAGATAAAGTGGTGTCAAACTACATTAATTCTGCAGTCTAGATGGACCCTTCATCTCTCAAGTGGGTAGAGATGAAGGCATTCTTTTGCCATACTATGATTATTTTCAAACAGAATATCAGCAATGGTGAAATTTCTTCTCATCTTAATAGAGAACAAAGGAGCTGCAGCTGGATCTCCTCTGAGGCTGGAATTCTAGGGTCAAACAGATGGGCAGCTTGGAGTGGCTTTTGGCTGCTCCAGCCCTGGTCAGAGCCCAGTCAGACACCGTGATCCCAAAGCTGGCCAGTTTTGCAGCCTTCCACGGGCCGCCGGCAAGAAGTGGCTCCCCCCCCCTCTTTTTGTGTTTGGCTTTTCCCAGCCAGAAGCACTCTCTGTGTGGCTTCTGGCTGCTCTGAGGACATGTGTCATCTACCTGTCTGTTTCAAGTCTTTGTCTTGGGTCTCTGAGGGGGAGGGCCAGTACTTCCTAGGGACCCTGAGACTGCATGTTGAGATGGGTAAAATTTTTCCATTTAAATATCCACAGTCACCCTTATAAAAATTGTGGAAGCTGAGCCAACATAGTCATCCCCAAAAAGCAAGGGTAGGCAGGCTACTGTAGGAGGCTACTGGGCCACATTTGCTTCCTTCCATGAAACCTTGGAGAACCACAGCTCCATAACCCTCAAGAAATAAACTGCCCTGTAGAAGGTGCAGGAGACATTTTCACCATATTTTGTCTTCCTGAGTCATTTTGAATCCAGGAGAGGCTGTTTTAGCAACTATAAATGACTGGATGTTACTTCCTGTTGCTACTTGTTTAAGAAAAAGGCCCATGGGGAAATGTCCTCCACAACTGTGCAGAGCATTTTGAGGCAATTGTTATTGAGGGGGAAAAACATTTTTATGCCTGGGGGGCACAAAAAGAACTTTGGGGGTCTGCATGCTTTCCACTGGCCACACTTTGTCCAACTAAAAAAGATCCTAAAGAGTAAAAATATACAACTGAGAACTAAAGTTAGAATCGTCTAAGCCATTGTATTCTCCATTACCATATACAGATTTGAGAGCTGGACAGTAAAGAAAGAATATAAAAAGAAAGTCTGAGATGTAGTGCTGCAGAAGAATGCTGAGGATACTGTGGACAGCCAGAAAGATGAACAAATAAAGCCTGAACTCTCCCTGGAAGCCAACAAAATCAAGTTGAGGCTGTAATACTTCGGCCATATCATGAGAAGTTATGACTCACTGGAAAAGACAATAATGCTAGAAATCATGGAGGAAAGAAGACAGAGAGGAAGACCACATGGTAGATGAATAGACTCTATTAGGGAGGTCATGGGTATGAATTTACTGGACCTATGCAGAGTAGCAGAGGATATGGAGTCTTGGAGATGAGTCATCCACTGTGTCAGCATGAGTTGGGGTTGACCTGAAGGCAGTTAACAACAACAAAGAACAACAGTAAAGCTACTGCTTCAGATCTTAGGTATTTCTTCATCTAGTTTTCTTGCTGATTTCATTTTAATATTTTTATTTGTTTATTGTTGTTTAATACTTCAACTGTGTGAGATTGTCTTGACGAGGGGGAAAATATATATTCTAAGGTGACATACATGTACCTCTTATTCATTTCAGTACAGACCATATTTCTCCTGGATTGTACCATGGCTTCATATATCATATGGCAATTTAGTGATTAGGGCTAACCAAGTCATTTATTCAGAAGTAGAAAAATCTCAGCATCCTTTTTGTTTGCTTGTTTGCTAAAGAAAAAAATCAGGTTTCTGGTCCTGAAGATATTGAAGAGAAGCTTGAATACATAGGAGCATCTCTGGTACCTCAAAAGGAAGATAAAGAGTAGGTAAGCAGAATTTCTGTCTGTCTATCTCTCTCTCTGTGTGTGTATATGTGGTAGGGACAGGTAAGCATTCTGTCCTATAAATAACAGAAAATCAGGAAATATCTGCTAAACTGTTTTTGACTATTGGCTTTTCATATTGCACAATTCAGGCTAGCTTGTCTCAGACTCTGGATCAGAATTTATATCTCACATATTTCCACAGCATTCTGAATACAAACAGCACTATTTCCACTTCTTGCTTTTTCTCTTTGTATTCTACATGCTGCACCAGCTACCATTTCTTTTCAGGAGACTGCATCTGCTTCTGCTGGTTTTCAGCGTAACTAATCAACCTCTAGTGACTCAACCATCATGATAATATAAATAGATACCCACTTTATCTGCTCAAGTGGAAAAAAAAATAAGGATCATATTGTATAAACATAACACATTGGAGCTAGCAATTAGATCCTGCATTTAACTCAGGTTAAAGCAATGGCAGCGGAAGCCATGGGGGGATACATGAAACCTTTGTGAACACGACTCCCCTATATTCATGCAGGCATAAAATATTATTTCTCACAATTAGCCATTCTCAACAGCTGGCTCAGAATGCCAATTTGTTTAAAAATGTATAACCTAAATGAACACAGACACATAAAAAGAAGTGTAATGTGGAGAGCAAAAATAAAATAAAATGTACAATAAATTCCCCAGCCATTGCTCTTTGTCAGAAAGTCATGTTGTCATTGCAAGTGTCTCTGGACTATGAATGTGTTCTGTCTTAAGACATAGCTTAAAATATCTACTGAGGTGGCAAGGGAAGGCAAATAATATCTGCTGACTTCTTATTGCCCTCATGGCTACTGAATCTACAGTCCTTTCCCTCTTGACACTACCACTGGCATAGTTTTACCAGTGCAGTGAGCTTGCTGTCTGAGTTTGGAATTCTTGTTAGCATCATAGCATTAGTTTGGCTATCGGAGGGTGGGAAAAGATATAAAGGTTCAGAATGGACTAGGGGAGTTAATCTTCCTTTTACTAACCTGCTTACACAGTTCTTATGGCAGTGCAAGTGTGTGTGTAACACTTGCACACTTTGAATGGCTTTGTTTGCATTGTATCTTCCATCAGCCTTGCCTGGTGATAAGATAGGGGTGTAGTCCAGTCCAGGGGCCCCATTTATCCAGTGGTGTCACTAGGGTTGGCATCACCCAGTGTAGTAAAACTAGGGTTGGTATCACCGCTACTCCCATACCACACCATATAGAATCCTCAGTAATGTGGGTTTTTTTTGTACTACTGTTACTCATAAATCATAATTCCTGTGTATTGTGGGCTGTAATGGCAGTGGTGGTTACATAAACAACTAACAAAATTGAAAATATACCCTTAAATTACAATATCATACACATAGCCTAAATATATTTACATGTATATGGATTCATGTAGTTAAAGTGAAAATTTGGTGAGGTGTGATGATTTTAAGGAAAAGTTTTAAAAATAAAATTTTGTTTAAAAAACCCTCTGAGGCCTCCCTGTTCTCCTCCCACTGAGCTGCATCCCACTCACACCTTCTCATGTTTTAAAGGGATGCAGGCAAAGAAAACAGCCTGTTTCTGAAAAATGGCAGATATGTGGGTAATACCAATATTGCCTCCTCCTTAGGGTGTCACCTGAATTGCTCCACCTCCCCAGTGACGTCCTTCCATTTAGCTAGCAGTGAAGACTGAATGTGATCATCAAACAGATATAGTCTGGTACAATGAGTTGTTTAGAGACTTGTACAGGGAGGTTAGACCCATCTATGAAAGGGCTGGAATGCTACTCTGTTGTATATAATCTGCTGCATCATTTACTACAAATAAAACTTACCTTATAGCAGTAACATATTTGGGCCCCAAAAAACTTCTTCAGGTTGGGCCTAAAAAACTAGACCGAGTTCTGACACAGACTAACTGGAATAGTGCACCAACAGGATTATGGCTGCAGACAACCATGCAGCAGTGTGGTATGGTGATTATGCCTTGGAAAGTTCTCTGGGTTATACCTCCTTAGGAATCCTGAACAAACGTCTTGCTGTAGATAAGGAATATGGGTCATAGAACAGCTAATGCTTTTCACGCTAAAACTCAAAAGTTCATTGGTGGCATAAGTAAAGGCAGAGCTTATATCTGAATCCTATTAGTTTCAATTAAAAGTGGACACAAAGAATTAAAGGGAATTACCTACATGTTTCTTCACCAGTTAATAACTGAGTCTGTGGGTCTATTCTGTTGGGGACTGATCAGTTGGATTCAGGCTATTATGCTTTTGGGCTACAGTTCTTAGTATTCACCAGCCAACCAAGGGAGATTCAGGGAGTTGTAGTTCAAACAAGGAATTTTTCCAAGCTTTAATTAAAAGGATCATGTAGCAGGCATTGTGAAATTCCTCTGTCTGGTATCCCATTTTGGGGAAAAAGTGAGATATAAATCCAATAAATAAGTAAAATAAAAATAATAATTGTTGAAGAATTTTGATTCAGTCAGTTTTTTGACAAAAATTTACACAGTGTTGGACATTTCTTTATCTTGGGGATAGAAATAATTTGTGATTTTTTTAAAAAAATGAATACGGAAGAAATTGAGAAGAACAGAGTTGTTAATCTAGGTGTAGTTTTTGAATCACAATGTATTGAACCATGTTAATATTGAATCAGAATTCCCCACACCAAAGCCTTACCCATCAAAAACTTATAATGGAGAGAAAAGTAAAACACAATCCTGTAAGCAATTGATCAACCTACTGAATTTGGCCAATGCAGATGTGTGTCAATTTCATTTCAGCACATTGTCAATACGAAATAACCAAAGTTTTCCAAATTTCTTCAAATACAAGGTGGTAAAAATTTGAAATTTAAAACATTTGAAGTGGGTAAAAAGCAAAATTTATATATTATTTCACCTCTAGTTTCTTCTAAGACATTTAGTGGAATGATACTGAATTCTACATCCAAATGTGATCTGTTATACTAACATTGCTTTGTCAGTTCTCATATGAGTCACGAAGAAGTGAAATTGGTCTGCTATTTCATATTCCAACCCTGGCTGGAAATACTTTGTTTACCATGACAATGTATCCAAGGCAAAATGAGAAAAGCTGGGGACGCTTCAAGGAAAGGATATGATCTACTTTTGTTCACATGTAAAGGAGAATTCTTTGTTGACACAAAGGTGGGCAAATGGTCACACTGAACATTATCGGTACTCAGTCAGGCATCCAAAATATATTCATGACTTGAAATGGTATATCATGAAAAAAACTCCAAATGCTTTATAGAACTGTGTAACTAATACTTCAGGGAATATGGAGAAAGAAAAGAAGGCAGGTATTTTATCAGGCACCACCGTAAGACAGTTGAGCATGATTGACAAATGAACTGATGATCATGTTCTATTAGTAACATTGCTCAGGAAGTACTTTGTTGATTCTCATCAGCCTGCTGTCTTTTGTCCTTTACAATTACATGGTCAATCTAATGCAGCTATTCTTTGTGGCATGTACAAAACCTATTAGCACTTCCTAGTAGTAACACAGTATGGGGCATCTCTTGCAGAATTTTGTCTTTAGATGTTGCAACTACAAAAGAAATATATTTGAATCAGTCAGAAATGAGATACTGATGAATACAGGACAGAAGATGACATGCTGGTTTGCAAGCCAACCTGAGAGAATGGAGAACCAGTTACTTCTATTTCTCCCTTGGCTTCTGTGTATGTACAGTTAAAGAGCAGGGAAAGTAATCTTGCCAAAAAACAAAAAAAAAGGATGCTGAAATGAAATTTATTTTATTGCTGATCAGAATAGCTGAACTACATATTCAGCCACATCATGTAATGTAGCTTTTCTGGGATATATCACAGAGGTCCAAAACACACTGCAGAAATAATCCTGTTTGATACTGCTTTTACTGCCCTGGTTTAGTGCTAGGGAATCCTGGGAATTGTAGTTTATTGTGGCACCAGAG
The DNA here is from genome assembly GCF_019175285.1 of Sceloporus undulatus. Taxonomy (NCBI): domain Eukaryota; kingdom Metazoa; phylum Chordata; class Lepidosauria; order Squamata; family Phrynosomatidae; genus Sceloporus; species Sceloporus undulatus. The sequence goes on along the minus strand of NC_056523.1, from coordinate 303,276,595 downwards.
CTCTCTTACAGAGAAGGCTAAATGTCTCACAAAACTATAGTTTTGTGAGACAAATGGAGCCCTGGTGGCGCAGTGGTTAAATGCCTGTACTGCAGCCATTCACTCAAAACCACAAGGTTGCGAGTTCAAGACCAGCAAAAGGGCCCAAGCTCGACTCTGGCTTGCATCCTTCCGAGGTCACTAAAATGAGTACCCAGACTGTTGGGGGCAAATTAGCTTACTTGCTGTTCACCGCTATGATCTTTGGAATAGCGGTATATAAATAAAACAAATTATGTATTATGATGATATTATTATTATTATTATTATTATAGTTCCGAGAATTCCCTAGCATTGAGCCAGGGCAGTTAAAGTGGTTTCAAACTGGATTATTACTGCTGTGTGTTTTGTATCAGAGTGAGAAAACTAGTGTAAGAAGACTAATGTAGACAATACAGTATTGATCTATGCAGACCACTTGTCCATCTTGCTATAAGGCAGCCTCCAGTGTACTTTCTTTGAATATGGAGACTTCATTTTCCTCCCATGTCAGATAGGTCTATCATCTATGAATTTATGTATTTATAAACCCATTACTGATTATTCTCACACTCTATGCTGGAAATTTCTCTGAGGTTGGTTTATGAAGATGGAAACAAACCTGAATGAGCCATGCGCTTCTGTCCACCACCACCCTGTCTCCTCTAATATGACTATGAAAAGGGGACCAGAACCTATTGCATCCACCTTTTAGGTTTATCGCACAGGGCTCCTGGCATGCAAATGGATCAGTACAAAATGGCCTGGGAAGGGAATGGAATGGATGGGTGTGTGTGTGCATTTTATCGCACACCAGAATGCCGCTGAATGCCGCCGGACGTCCCCATTCCATTCCATTATGTCCCCCATCCATCCCAGAGGAGGCGATTTTTGAGAACTGTTAAAAAGAGTTCTCAAAAATCGCCTCCTCTGGGACGAATGGGGAATGGAATGGGGACTTCCAGCAGTGGCGGCGTTCTGGTGTGTGGTAAAATGCCCCCACTACTTGTTCTGTTTCCTTCCCAGTCCCCTTTGTACCATTCCATTTGTGTGGTAGGAGCCCTGTGCAATAAACTTATTTGATTAACCACAACCAAAATCTGATCCATTCTTGCCTTACCAAAACTTGACAAATTGTGGTTAATCTTAACTATTAGGTTTATCACACAGGATGTGGAGAACGAGAACAGAGTGGAATGGAAGGGAATGGAATGGAATGGAAAAGGGGAAAACCAAATGTTATCGCATAGGAGAATGCCACCAATGCCGCTGAGAATCCCCAATCTGTTTCCCAACTGTTCCACAGCAGCTGATTTCAAAGAACTGTTCAGAATCATTCTTCAAAATTGGCTGCTGTGGAACAGTTGGGGAACAGATTGGGAACTCTTGGCAGCATCGGCAGCGTTCTCCCATGCGATAACATAAGTTTTCCCCCCTTTCCATTCCATTCTGTTCTGCTCCACTCCTGTTCTCCAAGTCCCGTACAATAAACCATAGCTAAGATTAACTACTGCTCATTTTTTTAACAGAATGCCAAGGTGTGCTTAATAATAATAATAATAATAATAATAATAATAATAATAATAATGAAGCTGCACTAGAGAAATAAAGGGAAGAGCAGACAGCACATGCCAAGATTCACATCCTCTCTATGTATGCAGTGGAGTTGGACACAGCTCAGCTTGGCTTTGTTTTGATACCTATTAAATATTTTAATATCTTCGTGTTGAACTCTAGACAGTGGCCAATGGCATTCGTATCACAATTGACTTGTGTTCTGAGAGAGAAACCATTAAAAACAACATCAATGAGAGTGTTTTAAATTAATATGCAATCTTTCCCAGTCCTTACCTCTCATCTTTTTTGAGGTGATGGCAAGAAATGTCTTAGCATCTAGAAAGCAAAAACAAATACCACACTAACACACTAAATTATTACTTTTCAAATCCATCACTTCCTTATTTTGGCAGGCAACAAAGACACATGCATATAGCTTTAAAGAAATGCTCATCTTTTTCTCTAATAGCACATCACTTATCTCTCCTACACTGTACTTTCTTACTCTGATCACCTGTGGAAAATAATAATTCAACAAACACAAAATATTTTATTTTTCTGTTCCTCATGTATGAATTTATAGCAAATGAGTGAAAATTTCCTAGTGGTACACATCCCTTTTATTTAACTAAGGGCACTTTGAAACATGTCTTTTCTTCACTGACTCATTGAAACAACAAGTAGTTACTTAGATGTATGTGTGGTCTACATATATACATAGATGGGGGGGGATATGTAGACAGAGTTGGGCCTCTGCTACTGTGCAGGTGGGATTTACAGTCCTTGTTAGCACCATGGCTAGATATCAACAGGTGTCCATTGATATGTAAATTATAAATTTCTATTAGTGACTTCATTCAATACCATTTTGCATTAGCTTGGCAGTGTGAGACTGCAAAAAGATATGAAGGATGAGAACAGTTTGAGAGAGTTATTTTTTCTTTAGTACTACCTTGCTTTTACAGTTCTCAGCTTTGTGGAGGGGAGATTTGGTACATCTATTCATTTTCCTGTGTTTTCTTCAGTATTATAGACAGGGAGTCCATCTTCTATCAACCTTGGGGAAGAGGAGTTGCATGAGCCCATGGAGATTTGGATTGCTAGCCAGGTATAATCTGGGTAGAATTAGTTGTCTAAGGACCTAGTTCTATCATTAGTTGTGGCATGCATCTGCTCTAACATTTACCACCAATAAAGCTTATTTTGTAGCAGTACAGATGGCAGTGTTCCATAATTGTCAACATTTCTTAGATGAACACCAGGGTACACATGCCCAAGCAATATCAGAGTGAGTTTAAAATGGTAAAGGTTATTAATGAGGAAAAACTGACAAGTTAGAAGAGGCAGTAGCATTTTGCTTTTGCCCGGATCTACAAGGAAGGGCAAGATTCCACCCCTTCTTCTCTTCTTCCTCTCATTGAATTAACTGAATACAAACTGAATGCATGAACGAATTTATTATGACACTTGGCCAACACAAAAAGGATAAAACAATAGTATGATTCACAGGGCATCAGACATACAGCACAGAGATAAATACAGTATTTTCCTACAAAAGTATATATCCAGATAGATGCCAAGAAATCCACAACCCACCCCCCCCATGACCACCTCAGAAGTATCAAAATATTGTAAAGTATTGCATTGTCATAGTTATACAGTTGTCTACAAACAAAATTATTCAAAACAAGCTATATGCCATTTTATATAAAATAATAATGACACTGTGAATAAAAACAATAAAATATTGGCCCGAAACAGCCAAACTCCATAGCATTATAGCTACATTTGTTTTTAAAAAAATTTGCGGCAGATAATTGCGGTTGCAAAGAACTTGGCAACTTTAACAGTTACCTGTTCCTTGGAGTCTGAAAGAAGATAATTTACATAAAATTGCTCTTGTCTGCCAGGTAAGTGATATAAGAAGGGGGTTATGTATAAAGCATGAGATTCTATATAAAGGGAGCAGTGAAAAAGGACATGCCCAGTTGACTCAGCTTCCTCAGATCCGCATGAGCATAATCTGCACTGATAGGATATCTTTTTATATCTGCCTTCAACTTCAATCTTGCAAGCATAAATGCTCTTCTAAACTTGGGAATATTCAAGTTATCAAGGTATTTAGCATGAGTGAATGCTCTCACATTTTCCCTGATTATGGGGTAGAGAGTTGATTTACTTTTATGACTTTGTAGATCGATATCTTTGATTCGCTGAGTAATAATAGTTTTTGCTTTATTATAGCCTAGCAGAAGTACGTGAGTCCCGGACAACCCAATAGAAGAGAGCTTCATACTTACAGATTTTTTCCAAGTTGATATAAAAGAATCTGTTAGTGTTAACGGGGCCAGGCTGACTGGATTAAAGAGCATTTTTAGCCATAAGTTAAATTTACGTATCCAGAACGCCGCCACTGCTGGAAGTCCCCATTCCATTCCCCATTCATCCCATATGAGCCTCAATTGATAACAGTCCAGTTTCTAAGCAGAGAATAACATTTGGTACACTATTTGGGATACCCAAGATCTGTCTCAAAAACTTGATTTGAACAACCTCTAACTGAGCAAGTTACTGAAGGAACAGACCTCCGAGCTGTACAAAAGCTGAGCTAGGACTTTAGCAACAAAAACTTGTAATGCTGCAGGTACATATTGACCACCCCTATTATAAAAAAAGGAGCAGAGAGCCTTAGTATTTCTTTGGATATTCATTATCACACTTCTTTGATGGCAATTTTCAATACCCCTTTCATGAAAAACTATACCTAAGTATTTGTAGAACGATACCTGTTCAATGTAATTATTGTCAATTAACCATTTATGTTGTATTCACTTCTTTGAGAAAACCATTATCTTTGTTTTCCTATAGTTAATTTCCAGAGAATCCTTCCTACAGTGGTTAGTAAGGGCTCTCAGAAGTCTATTGAGACCCACCCTAGTAAGTGAGAGGATAACCACATCATCAGCATATAATAATATTGATAAGAGTTTATTTGACAAAGTGGGCTTAATCATAGAATTTATATAAAAATTGAAAAGAGTGGGCACCAATACATAGCCTTGTTTGACACCATTAAATGTGGAGGGAGACAGATCTTGAGACACCACCCTGGGTATTACATCTTACAACTAGACAGGAGTTCTCATGAAACTTACGCATTAATGTTAACAAACGTCTGTCTATGTTGGTATCTTCAAACTTTCCCTAAAGTTTATTCCTTGGAATGAGATCAAAAGCTGTTTTAAAATCTATAAAGGCAGTGTATAGTGCTCCCTTAGTTTTAGATATGTATTTCTCAATTATGTGATGGAGCACCAGGGCGTGGTCAGATGTGGAGTGATTGTTCCTCAATCTGGATTTTTTGTCTTTGATGATGTTTTCTTCTGCTAGCCAAAGTTGTAATTTATCCAGTAGATGTAATGCATAAAGTTTGCTTATGACGTTCAGTAGACTGATGGGTCTATAATTTCTAGGGTCAGTTTTTTCGCCCTTCTTATATATAGGCACAATTATAGCTAACCCCCAGTCATTAGGAATGCAGGTTGTTTGATTAATAATAGTAAATAAGGCCGTTAGAACAGGAACCCACCAATCTGTATTAGATTTAAATACCTCAGCAGGTATGTTATTGTTACTAGGCGCTTTCCCTAGTTTAAGTCTAGAGATTTTTGATCTCCAGTTTAGAAACTGGCAGCCATTCCAGCAGATTTTCAACACTGACATAGGGCCGAGAACTACACAGATATTGGTCATACACTTTACTAAAATGTTGTTCCCAATTGCTGCCAGGGATATGGTATTTTATACTATCTGTATGGTTTGGCTAAGCTCTAGACACCATTTTCCAAAATGCTGTTGGGTCCTTGTCTGTATCAGTTTTAATTAAATCCATCCAAGAATTTTTTTGGGGCTTGTGCTTTATTTGTTTTCATAAGAATGCAAACTGCTTTTGAATTTTACCTGTGTCCCTCTTTTCAACTGTAAAATATTGGAGGGTATGGAAAAGTGGGAGCAGGAAAAAGAAACCAGGACATTTTGGCAGCAGCTGAAAGATTATTAATCAGGTTTGTCTTTGGAGTTTATCATACCGCTTGTTAAACTGGTTTACCTCTAACCATCTTAAATCCTAAATCAGACAGCATCCTGATGCTATCAGATGTATTTGGCTGCATAATCTGCCACCCGGTTGCATCCCGGGTCCATTCCTGCTTCCAGGAGGGCTCTGGCAGCCATTTTCTTAAATCAGAAAACTCCTGGATCTGAAAAGAGCTGGGAGGAGCCCTCCTGGAAGTAGGAATGGACCTGGGATACATACAGGTGACAGATTAGGCGTCCAAATCCATATAACTTCAGGATGCCACCTGAATTAAGTCAACAAGGCCTGTGATCATGCTGACATGGGGATTCTGTGAGTTTTAGTCCCATAAGTTAACATTTCAAAGCTGTGCTAGGAGAGGTTCTCCAGATTTTCAGATGAGATTCATTCCTAGCCTTGGAAATCTCGGTAACTGAGGATTTCTTAGTTAGTATATGAGTGTAGTGCTCTGCCACTATGCTACGACTAGATTACTGCTCTACACTCAAATAGTGCTGCTATTCCACTTTAATTTCTCTGGCTGTCTCCTGTTGCATTCTGGGATTTTCAGTTTAAGAAGGGGCATTTAGAATTCTCAGCCAGAGAGTTCTTAGGCCTCACTGAACTACAAGCCTCAGAATGCAACAGGAGGCAGCCAGAGCAGTAAAAGTGGAATAGCAGCACAATCATCATCATCATCATCATCATCATCATCATCATCATCATCTTTTGTCTATATCCCGCTTATTTGTAAGAAATGATCAAAGCAGCTTCCAAAAATTAAAATAATACAGATGTACAGAGATAACAATAATACAAATATATACAACCCCCCCTTAAAAAGGAATTAAACTGTTCTAAGATTAAAATTCAAACATTAAAATCAACAAATTTATATTAAAATCACATAATATCATAATGCAAAAGCAGTGGGCAAACTCATCATGGCCGGGATTGTACAAATACAGAATACTCCAAGTATGAGGAATCTATATGTAGCTGGGGGCTATTCTGGGAAGGCCTGCCAGAAGAGATCCTCCCTGGTCCTGAAAAGGGGGGTCCTTGGAGCTTCATTCCCCAGGACATCCTGGGGAGCCTGCTGCCAGGAGAGAAAGGGGCCTCTTGGCCCCTTTCCCTCGGCTTTGTTCCTGCAGTCGTTGGGTGGTTGCGGGAACGAGGCACTCCCCAAGAAGGAGCTCCGTTTCAGGGCTCTTTCCGGTGCCACTGTTAAGCACCACAAGCAGCCTGATGCGGCGCGAGCATGTCACACTCGTGCCGCAGTCTTTGGACGTGATGCGGCTGTGACGTCATAATGACGGCAACCTTGTACACAGGGCACTGCCATTATGTCGCCGCAGTTATGTGCTAGGGTTGTGGGGCATCTGTAGAGGACACCCCGAGGCAACCCTAGCACGTATCCAGGCCGGCGCAAAGCGCTGGTCTGTATCCCACCTAAGTTGGATATTTGGCAGATCTCATCCCTCAGACCATTCCATAGGGTGGGAGCAACAGTGGAGAAGGTCCTCTGGGAGGTCGCCTTCAGTTTAGTCCTTACAGGTTGCAATAAATTCTTCCCAGAGGATCTGAGTGCACAGGGTGGATTATATGGAAGCAGGTGATTCCTTAAATAGGTTGGGCTCAAGCCATGTAGGGCCTTAAAGGTGATAACCAACACCTTGTACTATGCCCGGAAACTAATAGGCAGCCAGTGGAGTGACTTCAGTACTGGTGTAATATGGTCGCTCCTAGTTGTTCCTATAATCAACCTGGTTGCCATATTCTGTACCAGTTCTGCCCCATGTAGAACGCATTGCAAAAATTAAGTTTTGAGGTTACCAGTGCATGTATTACAGTTTTGAGGTAATCCATTTCCAGGAAAGGGCACAGCTGGCGTATCAGCCAAAACAGATAACAGGTGCTCTTGATTTCTCATATGAAGTGAGGGATCAAGAAGGACCCCCAAACTGCAAACACAGTCTTTCAAGGGGAGCGTGATTCCTTCTAGGACTGGAGGTTGCAACTCAATACCTGGTTTGGGGGCCCCTACCATAAGTACCTCCATTTTATCTGGATTCAACCTGAGCTTGTTTTTCCTCATCCAGTCCGTTACTGCCTCAAGGCACTGATTGAGGGGAGAGATACCATCTGTTGTTGTCGCTGATGACCAAGACATGGAGAAATATATTTGGGTATCATCAGCATACTAATAACACCCTGCCCCATGTCTGTGGATGATTTCTCCCAGCAGCTTCATATAAATATTGAATAGCATCAGAGACAGGATGGCACCCTGAAGGATGCCACAATTAAGCTCTGTTTTTGAAGAGCAACTGTCCCTGAGCATCACCTTCTGGAATCTGCCTGAGAAGAAGGAACGGAACCATTGCAAAGCAGTGCCTCCAATTCCTAACTCACTCAGGCATTCCAAGAAGATGTTGTGGTCTATTGTATCAAAGGCCACTGAGAGGTCTAGAAGCACCAACAGGGTCATGCTCCCTCTGTCGATGCTTAGACAAAGGTCATCAGTTAAGGCAACCATGGAAGTCTCCACCCCATATCCAGTCCTGAAGCCAGTTTGAAATGGATCCAGAAAATCGGCTTCATCCAAGACCACTTGAAGCTGAAGAGCAACACCCCTCTTGATCACCTTGCTCAAAAATGGCAGATGGGATACAGGCCTATAATTTTTCATGTCCAGGGGGTCCAGGGAAGGCTTTTTCAGAAGTGTCCTAACGGCCACTTCTTTTAAAGCAGATGGTACATGACCTTCCCTAAGGGATGCATTGATGACATGTCTAAGAAATGCCATGAAGGCATCACCCCCCTGGATGGGCAGGGATCGAGAGTGTAGTGTGGTAATGTGGCAAGCAAGAAAGTCAGTAAATCCAGAGATGGTTAAGCACTCAGTTAAGCACTGAGGCTCAGATTTCTTTAATCAAGAGACAGTTATGTTTTCTGGACAGACAGAAGGGCAGACCCCATCAAATACTCTTGTATTATTAAGAGAATCCAAACACAGACATTGAGTCAACCAGGAAAGTTGGGCTCCCCCCTCCCACAAGTACTGAGAAATATAAATGTAGAAAGAAAGAAACTGGAAAAAGTACAGCATTTCATTTGCATCTTAAGAATAAAAAAATCAAATGAAAACATGACTATTGTCTTTCCCAGCACTATTATTGTGCGTTACTATCCATTTATAATCTTTGGTTGTAATGATACTTAATAGCCGCCTTTGAGATATTAATGGAAATTGTTGCAGACAAGGGAGATATTACTGCATCTAATGAACGAAAGTAGGACTAAATTGGGAGCGGGAAATAAGAGGAGCAAGATGTAATGTGTGAGCAAATCAAATAATTTCAAGCATTTCTAAAATAATTTTTTTAAAAAATTAACCCTACACAGCTACCTGGGATACAACCAAGAAGATTCTAAGGCATTAAGGACCTTTATTGAGCCTGTAGGAGGTTTTTTTTTGGGGGTGGGCAGAGGAGGCAATGTTAAAAATAAAGACAAGTCACTTACTTGTAACTCTAGTTCTTTGGTAATCTTTACATTCATACATATATGTAATGCAGCCATACACATGATACATAAAGGCATATATATGTGATATGCAATAAAAGGCAGATTGCCTACCTTTAATGATGGCTCTTCAAGTGGTCTACTTCAGGGTGAGGTGCCTATAAGTGTGCTACTTGGGAGCTACAAAGAAGTAAATCAGAACCCACTGTGTATTTAGTTTTGTACTCTGAATATTAGCTACGTGTTTAGTGTGTGAAGTTGTGCCATTTCACATTATCAAACAGATGACTTTGATTAAAACAGAAAGTTCAAATGGATAACTGAATTTTTATAAATAAATACAAATTCCTCTGGAATGTCCAGGAAGATGACCAGTGCTTGATTTATATAAGAGGGCTCATATCTACTTGGCATCTTCACCAAGCATTGACTAATAATATTCAATGACAAAAAAAAGGGTATTTTATGTATGATCAGGGACACTTTTTTTACTATCCAGTTTCTAGGCACAGGAAAAAGTAGCATTCAAACAGTCCTCCTCCTCATTTTCAAGCTGAGTTTAACAAACAGGACAATTGGTTGAAACAAAGGAGCTTATCACATCAGAACCTGTAACATTCCCATCAAGTTCCAGAAAAGTTCCGTGGTAGAACGATTTGGGAACGAGACTCATTGCAGTCGAGAAGTAATAACAGGATGATAACATAACTGGAACACAGTTTATTGCACAGTACCACCCTATGAATGGGTACTTTTGCCAAATACGTTCTCATATCATCCTGCTGTTATGTAAATATGTACACATATATATAGTGTGATAATATTTGTATGCATGTACTTTGGACATTATATATATAATATAATATATAATATAAAAGAGAGAGAAAAAAGAGATGATTACATATTTAAATTCATATCCAAATTAAATAAAATGTTTATATTTATAATCACACACACCTCTCTCTCATTACATACATACACACATATGCCTCTCTCTCTCTCTCTCTGTGTGGTGTGTGTGTGTGTGTGTATAATATATAGTAATATATATAACAATACTATATATATAAATATATACACACACGTACACGTATATATATAATACACACACACACAACCACACACATATATACAACAACAGACACACATAACATTTCCATACACACACTATGCATATATGAAAATATATAATATATATATATATATAATATAATATCCATAACAATTACACATACACATACATACACATATCCACAAACATGTGTTGTGTGTGTGTATCATTCTGACTCTCAACGGCTTTCGATACCATTGACAACGTATCCTCCGGAACGCCTGAGGGAGTTAGGTATAGTGGGCACTGCACTCCAGTGTTTCTGCTCCTACCTCTCAGGCAGAGTCCAGATGGTGTCGCTTGGGGACAGTTATTCGTCCAAGAGGGAGCTCATATTGGGTGTCCCTCAAGGCGTGATACTGTCACCAATGCTGTTCAACATTTACATGAAACCGCTGGGAGAGATCATCCGGAGTCATGGGGCATGGTGTTATGAGTATGCTGATGACACCTAAATCTATTTCTCTATGTCTCTGACTACTGCAGTGACTAAGGATGGCATCTCTCCTCTAGACGCCTGCCTTGGGTCAGTAATGGGCTGGATGAGGGAAAACAAACTCAGGCTGAATCCAGAGAAAACGGAGGTACTTGCGATAGGTACCTTAAGTCCAGGGACACAAATTTGGCAGCCAGTCCTGGACGGGGTCACACTTCGCTTAAAGGACAAAGTTCACAGTTTGGGAGTACTCCTTCATTCGTCCCTACAGTTATAATCTCATATAGATGCAACAGCCAGGAGTGCTTGGTATCAGCTTTGGTTGATATGCCAACTCCCTACCTGGACTGAAAGGACCTTGAAGCAGTGGTGCTTGCACTGGTAATCTCTCATTTAGATTTCTGTAATGCGCTCTACTTTGGGCGATCCTTGTACCAAGTCTGAAATCTTCAATTGGTACAAAATGTGGCAGCCCGATTGGTCACTGGCACATCTAGGTTTGACCATATAACACCAGTACTAAAATCTCTTCACAGGCTGCCAATCAGCTTCCGGGCACAATACAAGGTGATGGTTATCACCTTTAAAGCCCTACATGGCTTGGGCCCAAGTTACTTCCGGGGATGCCTCTGCCACACACTCTCAGGACATCAGGGAAGTATTTACTGGAAGACCATAACACCAGGTTAATGACAACTTCTCACAGGGTGTTTACAGCAGCAATTCCAAAATTATAGAATAGCCTACTGGAAGAGATCTCTCAAGGTGTTGTATCACTACCTTAGAGGCCTTTAAGAAGGCACTCAAAACGGATGTATTTGGGCAGGCTTACCCATCAGACTCTATATAAAAATCTATGACAATATTCCACTCTCGACTATGATCACTGACTACTGATAAATTGATTTTAGAGAACTAATAGGAATTGGTAAATACAATATTAGTGTTGTATTGATTGTATTAGTATTTGTATTATTTGCATTATCTTATATTATTTTATTGTTGTAATCCCGCATCGATCTTTGGAGAGGCAGGAAATATAAATAAACTTTATTATTATTATTATTATTATTATTATTATTATTATTATTAGTGATGTTCGCTCACCCCATCACGCAGCACCCAGGTCTCAAAGTGCCAACCTGTCGATCTTGCAGTCAACAGAGTCAGGCTCTTAGCCACTTGAGACACCACAGCCCAACCCCATTGTTAATAGTAATGCAATTTTTGTTATCAGTCTTTTCTGTCTTTAAGGTGTTATTGGCCCATTAAACTTGGTAATTTTTACAGTGACTTTCAACCAGAGTGAGGCAGATGCTGAGGGTGATAGTGGCAGCCTTTCATTTCCCCCTTTTTCTGGAGTTTATCACATCAGCCCCCTTTTCACCATGATCACACTAGTAAAGGGAACCAGATACATACCAGTTTTGAAGTACTGTATTCCCTCTCACATGTGTTTGCAATAGCACAAATGGGGCCTCACACCTCATGTGCATTCATCTACACTCCTCCCTAACCCCACCTCCCTGTCCTATGCCCTACCATGTGTGCCTTTCAGGTTTTTTTTTTTTAAATTATTTTTAATGTCAGCCTGGAAGCTAATATGATTTCTTAAAAAGAAAAGGAAGGGAGAAAGGGGGGGGGAGCCTACTCTGGGAAACAGAGGTGAGGACGGACAGGGGTGGGGAGCAAATATTGACACCATGTGACTGCCCATTACTGGAACTGCCCCCAAAGAACTTATCATGGGTGAGGACTAATGGGGCAGCCACAGATTTGGAGGCTTACTGGTGGGGTTTCCCATCAATGACAAGATGCATTCTAATCACAGTTTGACAGCAAGGCAGTGATGAGATGGAGATGGCATCATATGATAAGTATTGCCAAAGGCACTATTTTACAGCTTTAAAAGTGGTTAAAAAGCTGTGTGTGAAACTGAGCTAGATTTATTTATTTATTTATTTATTTATTTATTTTATTATGGTATTTATACCCCACCCTTCTGCCCTAAAGGCTCTCAGAGTGGCTTACAATTATTATTTTTAATTAGACGGTTCCCTGCCCTCAGGTTTACTATCTACAAAGACATGACACAAAAGGAGAAGGGAATGGTGGTGGGGAAGGGGATCAGGTCCAGCAGTTCTTCTCTCCCTCTCAGGCCTGGACCATGGAGGATGGACTGGAGGGAGGGCTCTGCTTCTTATGGATAGGCCTGATGGCACTGGGCCTGTCTTTTCACTCCCTCCCAGGCTGGGTGCTGTCAGATGCCATGGAGGGAGGGGCTCTTCCTCTTAAGGATAGGGCCCATGCCGTTGGAGCTGTCTTTTCACTCCCTCCCAGAATAACTACAGATAACTACTACAGAAGTGAAACTGATCTGAATATAAGCACACAATGGCTGGCATCATGTTAGTGGCATACACAAGCATAAATAAACTCTTTGCCTGCATATGTCTCTTTTTGACTGCTACAGAGGTTGGTATTCCCTCCCTCCACAGCAACTAAATTCACTCCTGACCTATTGAAGTCACTGTCACTCATTCATGCCTGGAGGACAGAAGAGAAGCATCAGAGAAATGTATGGCTATGCCCTTGTAGCCAGACATGAAGCTGTTATATCAGACAGTGAACTGTCTGGAGGAATCTAGTGGACTTCAGCAGATGATGTAATATCTTTGTGTCTGGCTATGGGGACATCATCAGATGCTTCATCAAATCCTTCTGTCCCCCTCCAGACATAAATGGGTATGGCTGGGAAGCTTCAACAGCCCTCAGTAGGCCCAAGAGCTGGTAAATGGCTCAGTGTTGTGTAGTTCTGCATGCACAACTACAGCCACCGTGAGCATGCCAAATTCAATATCTCAATTAGATGCTTTTCAATTGGAATGACTGCACTGTATGGAAGAAGAGATGAACTAAGGTTTAACTGGTACAGCTACATCTAAGTTTCTTGTCTTTACTATACATTATAAGTAGCAGATGAATGAATGAGACAATTAGATTGAAAAATACTGTAAGGTGTGTGAGGTGATCTCTGATGTAATGTCTGTAAAGAACCATTTGCAATCGTAAGTCATTATCTGTTGCAGCCTCTGTCTATAGAGAATGGCATTTGACACTGAACAATGGCTTTCTTTATTTGATAACTCCTAACTGATGCTTGACAGTATTTGATTGCCAACATATAGCAATATTTAGCTGAATGGTAGCAATGGGTGAAACCAGTGGCTTCTGACTTCTGTCTTCAAGCAACATTTTCCGTAAGAAACTATGTACTGATATATGCCACAAGAATGAAGTCTTCTTGATGATCTTCTATAGCAGTGGCTCTCAAACTTTGGTCCTTCCAGTGTTTTGGACTTCAACCCCTACAAGCCAGTTTGGCCAGTGATTAGGGATCCTGGAAGATGAAGTCCCAAATATCTGGAAAACCAAACATTGGCGGGGTACAGACCGCCGCTTTGCGGTGGTCTGCTACCGCCGCCGGCTAGTCCGTGGCGGAGCCGGAGCCTCCATACGGCGCGGCTCCCCTGCGGACTGAAAAAGAAGCTCCAAAATGGAGCTTCTTTTTCCGTCGCGTTTGCGACGTAGCGAGGCGCCAGGGGTGCACTCGCTACGTCACAAGCGACGCTACGCGTACGGACGCTCAGCGTCCGATACGCAAAGATGGCGCCGGCCATGTAGAAGGGCCGGCGCCATCTTGTACGGACAGAGTCTGTACTAGGCCCAGGGGCATCTATAAGAGACGCCCCTTTTTTAAAATGGGACGTCCTCCGGACGTCCCAAAGGGCAATATAGAAAGCCCCATTGAGAACCATGGTTTCAGGGTTTGCATTCACAGCAAACACTGTTGAATGTCCCCAACACCCAATATATGGATATACCCAGCCTTTCCCTACCATCGCTCCATCACTCACAAACTGCAGCCAATCACAAAATGGCAACTTGAACCACAATCTCCCTGAATGTACCGTGAATAATGGCATCTTAACACCAAATCTAAAAATGCACCCACCAACACATTAATAGTTAGTGAACAATACCTATGGAACACTGAGGAGTTTATCACATGAGTCCTCACCATGATTAGGTTAGTAAAGTGAACTGGATACACATTAGTTTGGGAGTATTCCATATCACAAGTCTCCTCAATAGTGCAACTAGGCCTCACACTATCTTCCACACTCTTAGAATCTTAGAATCATAGAATCATAGAGTTGGAAGAGACCACAAGGGCCATGCAGTCCAACCTCCTGCTATGCAGGAAATCTAAATCAAAGCATCCCGACAGATGGTCATCCAGACTCTGTTTACCGACCTCCAAGGAGGGAGATTCCACTATACTCCAATGGAGTTTGTTCCACTGTTGAACAGCCCTTACTGTCAGGAAGTTCTTCCTAATATTGAGGTGGAATTTCTTTTCCTGTAGAGGGCATCCATTGTTCCGGGTCCTGTTTTCTGGAGCAGCAGAAAACAAGTTACCTCCCTCCTCAGTATGACATCCCTTCAAGTATTTAAACATGGCTATCATATCACCTATTAACTTTCTCTTCTCCAGGCTAAACATCCCCAGCTCCCTAAGTCGTTCCTCATAGGACATGGTTTCCAGACCCTTCACCATTTTAGTCGCCCTCCTTTGGACATGCTCCAGTTTCTCAATGTCCTTTTTGAATTGTGGTACCCAGAACTAGACACAATATTCCAGTCGGGGCCTGATCAGAGCAGAATAGTGGCACTATTACGTCCCTTGATCTACTATACTTCTGTTGATGCAGCCTAAAATCACATTGGCCTTGCTAGCTGCCGCATCGCACTATTGACTCATGTTCAGTTTGTGGTCCACTTGAACTTCCAGATCCCTTTCACACATAGTCTTGTTCAGCCAGGTGTCACCCAACCTATATCTGTTCATTTCATTTTTCAGCCCTCCGTGTTTAAATTCATTTTGTTAGCTTTGGCTCAGCTTTCTAATCTATTAAGGTTCCTTTACACTTCCTGCCCTATGCTGCACCCATCACGCCCCCCAGGGTTGCTTTAATTTTTTTTTTGTTTCTTTGAATTATTTTAATGCAGTAGTGCAGTTATGCTAATATGATTTTTTTTTAAAAAAAAAAAATAAAAAAGGGGGGGGGGGGGAAACCCTGCTCTGGAATAGTGAGGGAGGGGGCAGGAAAATTTGCACATATTTCTTTGCACATTTTTTCAATGTATGGATTTTAATGAATTCTATGTTGAAAAATACCTTGGTAACCATACTGGGTGGAACTCAGGACATATATTAAATAAATGCATAAATAACTGTGTACATTTTTACTTCTCTCTGTCTCTCTCTCTCTCCCCCTCCCCCTCTCTCTGCCCCCCTCTCTCTATATATTTAGACCACACTTTTTAAATATAGAAATTACTTTGTGTACATTTTTCTTCACTAAAATGCATTGTGTGCCACAAAACGATCATATTTCTCAGGCAAGAGCTGTTTAATTCTATTGCCAGGCCTGCGAGGTGTAAATTTGATATTTGTATAGTAAATATTAGCCCAATAAATTTCTTTTCTGTCCCTAGTCCCAAGAACAATCCATAAATTCAAGAACAAGGAAACAGACAGAGACAATGAAGCTAGAAAGTCAGCTAATTCTACATATGAAAATATTTTAACTGTGAAACAAATTAACCATGTTTTGTTGTCATTTGACTTCAGTTTTGCTTCTGCTTATTGCAACTTTATGAATGAGTGACTTCCAAGAGGTCATCAACAATGTAGTATGCCAGAAATAATATTTTATACTGAGAGACTGATGGGTTATTCACACAAAATCAAGCTATGGATGTTTTATTCAAATAATAATAAAAGCCTTATTCAGGAATTCTAAACCATTCTAAAGGTTGAATATGGTAGGAGTGTAGAAATAGGAAAGATAGTAGAGAAGGGTTAATGGGTGCCTTCAAGTTGTTTCTGACTTATGGTAACCCTAAGGTGAACCTATCACAAGATTTTCTTGGTGAGATTTGTTCAAAGGAGGATTTGCCTTTGCGTTTCTCTGAACCTGAGGGCCAAGGTCACCAAGAGGGTTTCCATTGTTAAGCAGGGTTTTGCGCCCTGGCATCCAGAGTTGTAGCCCAGTGATCAAACCACTAGATCACACTGTCTCACTAAAATGTGTTTAGTTAATCATTAATAAGTTAAATTGGAACAAGTGTGGTGGTATAGAGGTTTGACCATTGGACTATGATTCGGGAGACCAGGGTTTGAATCCCAGCTCAGCCAAGAAACCCACTGGGTGATCTTGGGCAAATGACATGCTCTCAGAATCAGAAGGTGGCAATATTAAACCCCTTCTAAAGAAACCTGCCAAGACAATCACATGATAGGTTCACCATAAGTTGGAAATAACTTGAAAGCACACAACAAGAAACTAAAAATAATCTAATTCTATTGCAATTTATATTAGCAGGTGAAAATATTAGCTATTACTTTTATGTTAAGTTTTCATTCAATTTTCACTGAAATGCTTTCATTAAAAGCCTTACTAGAACAAAAATGAAGAACACTACCCATGGTTTGAAACTCATCAGCCATGAAACCTGTACATTATTTCCATCTCCTTGATCAATATAAGAAAAGCAGGAAAAAGAGGAGGACCAAAACTAAACAAGGAGGGGAATAAAAGGAAAACCTCCCATATTTTCTTCCACTCTCTCTCCCTCTTCATTTATTTATTTATTTATTTAACTTTCCTCTCACTCCCAGATGGCTTTTTGAAGCATTCCCTGCATTTTCAGACAATCACTTAATACTTAGCCTTTGCTTAAGCATAAATGGCTAGACTCCTCTTTTTCTTCTTCAGTTGTGCATGTTACCAACAGAGATTAGTGCCCTTTCTCTGTGGAGCTGTCAGTGTAAACGTGACACAAGCTATTAACATTCTATTTGTAAGTGGTCGGCAGCTTCCCTTGACATTCTTGTAAAAAGGCCACCGAACCCTGCAGTGTGTGCTGTTTTCTCTGAGATAATCCATTCCTGTCTTATTTGATTGGCTAGTGACATACAGTCTGTCAGAATTACTAATGATCCTGTGCAGTAATACTTTAAAAGAGAGAAAGAGAGGGAGGGAGAAAGAAAAAGAAGGGGAGGAGGAAACAAGACCAGGTTATGTCACATTGATTATGCCATGATGTTCTTCTGTAGCACTGACACAAATCTTCTGTGTGAGTATGATGTCCCAGTTCTGAGGTATCCACTGGAGTTAAGAGACTAAAATATACTTTTAATGGCTTGGTAGTTTCTTCTTCAGACAGGCATGCAAGAACTGGGCTGCGTCTTGTACCTTGTAGTTTTCTGTCTGAATAGTGCATGATTTGTAATGCTCTTGATACAAAATTTCAAGACATAAGTCAAAACCCTCTTGATGTCTTATGCATGTGTAGGTTCTCCTTTGGAAGCACTTGAACACATTTGTTTGATGGGGCATACCTATATTCTGTTCAGAGTTGTGGTGTCAGAGTTCCATATACGTGTGATGCCGCACATGTGGATGTGCATCTGGTTTTGTGTTCCATTGCACATACTTTTATGCGTTCAGTTGCTCATTCATCTGCACAACATTGCCATTCAACCAAGGAGTTATATAGCACAATCCATGTCTAACTCTACTTCTAGACATTTACATTATGCAACTCTGATGTGGGATCTCAGCCTTTGTTAATCTACAAAATATGCTTTTGCACACATGGATATCAATGGTTATTGTCATTTTACAGATAGGCAATTGAGGTTGAAAGATTATGACTTACCAGAGGCAGGGCTGGCCCAAGACATTTGGGACCAAGAAAATTGGGATTTGAACCCTGGTTTTCAGAGTCAAAGTCCAACACTTAAACCATTCTGCCATGCTGGATCCTTATGTGGAATATGAGGAATGTACTTCCCCATATTTATGGGTTGGTGTTGTCATTTAAAACTGGCTGGTTATGGGACTGTTGCAGGAAGTTGCCAGAACATTTCTAATACTACTGTTGTGCATTTTGTGTGGTTTTATTACATTGTCAGAGCTCTTGTAAGTTATGTTTTTTTCAGTGCCCAGATTTCCACAGCTAGTTGTTGTTTTTAACTACATTTTCATATGATTACAAGATTGTCCAACTTTATGTTAGTTCAGTATGAAGCGGTATATAAATGAAGTTGTTTTTTGTTTTGTTTTGTTTTATGTTATTTCAAGTCAACTCAGGGAAATGGAGACAGAAAAGGTAAATACTTTTTATATTATTTTAATATTTATATTATAAAACAGTTTATATTCAGAGCCCTCTGCTCTAAAGCCAAGACTATGCTTGTGGCAGCACGATTTTGCTTTCATCTGCTGCTTGCAAACTTCTCAGTATGCTTGTCTAGTACACACACATTACACAATACAAGCTGATTGTTCCAGTATTACTTGAAACCTTCCATACTAGCCCTTTTTGAAAGAATCCTGGTTTCCTTTATTTTTATTTGCAGAAGAGGAGATTAATGGGGCACATGATAGCTCTTTTCAGATATCTGAAAGAGTGTCATGCAAAAGATGGAGCAGACGTTTTCTATGAATGATTGGGCTAGACCCATTGGGTAGCAATGGAATGAAATCAGATGTAAATCAAATATGAGGAGACACATTTCTAGCAATTTCTAGCAATTAGAATTATTTAACACTAGAACAGAGAGTCTGAGGAAGTTGTGGCCTGTTCAGTGGAGGGAAGCATGCAGTCCTACAGATCTTGAAATGTAGTTCCCAGCATTATTTACTACTGGCTATGATGGCTGGGGTTGCTGGGAGCTGCAATCCAATAAAAGGGAAATCTGTATGCTATGTACCCTTGAATCAAATAGGCGGATCGCCATTTCAGCTGCTCCAACTGTTTCAGTTTGGCAAGATTAAACCTGCCCCACTTTTTCAGTTGCTTTTAAAATGTCCTAGTATCTCTATCCTCCTTCCACCTTCCCCCTTTGTGCTCAGCTTACTTCAATTGCAAAATTAGTTTAAAGTAAAAATAATAGAAATTTGTATTCAATTAACTCAGCAGGGGAAGAATCTTCACTTTCCCAGTATGATTAGGTAACAGCAAACTGCTGAAACCTCTACTTGTTTGTGTTTTCTTCCTCATCAATAATTTTTGCGTTCGTGACCTGTCTCTGATGTTGCTTGGCCACATGTGCCCTGATTTTCATCTAAGAGATTCTGTAGTTTCAACCCATATTTCAGATGCTGCATTGAGCAAGGAGATGGATGGGGTGATCTCCAAATTCCATTTTTAGCTGTAAGATTTTGTTAACCCATAAATTATTTTGGGGGAACTTTTGCAGAAGAATGCTTTATGGAAAGCAGAACCAGAACTTGGAAAAATTATTTAGGGGAGGGCTATATCAAGAATCCCAGAACCAGAATGACTACTGACCACATTGATTATGGGAGCTGTAGTCCCCAAAAAGAACTGTTCCAAGCTGTGAACAGAATAATACTCATTTTGCTTATAAACACAACCAGATTCATACTAACTCAAATTTGTAAAGGTATCTGTCCCTGTCTCTCACACACAAACTTCTCTATCCTTGTCTCCTTTTAACCTCTTCACTCCTTTTCTCAGCCCTCTCTCTTTCTCTGCTTTCCTGTCCCTTATCTTATTTTTGAAATGCTTTAATGAGGCTTTTATATGGTGTTGATATTTTTTCGTCACCTCGTATAAAACCTGTTAAAAGAGCTGAAGCAGCCTTTCTCCTCTGTAAGAGGGTTTACACTTGAAGCATGGCTGAAGAAGATTGCCCTTTAAAAGTCTTTTTAAAATGCTGTTAAAGAAACAGTAACTTTATTAACAGCCTTTAGGACAGGATCCCACTAGGACCGTCTTCTCTTGTGGCTCAAGTAGAAAGAAGACTGTTAGGCTTTTAAAGGCTTTTAAAAGATCCTGTTAAAATTAGTGTCAAGATCCCAAGCCTTTGAAATGGCTCACCCCCCTGCCATTTGTAAAGTGTGTGCTGAGGTGCCAACTTCACAGTGATGACGAGATGGCATAAATTAGAACCTGATTTGCTCTGGAAGGAATTTTGGACTCGATACAAAGGATGATTCTTATCCTACTTCTCTCAAACATGTATGACACACCTTTTGGCTCAGAAAAAAACAACAATAACAAATTTATATTCTGCCTTTTCCCAAAATTGGGATTTAGGGTGGCTTACAAAATAATAATAATAATAATAATAATAATAATAATAATAAACACCAACAACATCAATTAAGGAGATCTTGTAGCACCTTTGAGACTAACTGTGCAAAAGAAGATATAGCATAAGTTTTTGTAGACTTGATCTAATGTATCTGAGGAAATAGACTAAAACTACAAAAACTTATAACTTCTTTTGAACAAATAGTAGCAAAGATGTTATAAGATTTTTTTTGCATACTGATGTTCCAGACTAACACAGCTATATCTCTGAATAATGACAACAACAATAATTAGACTTTCTTACCTGCCGTTCCCTATGGACTAAGGCAGGGAAGAGCAACCAATTAGACACATAATACCAATGAAAAGCAGTTTTAAAACAAATAAATATTAAAATAGTCAATACGTATCTTAAAATTTGTAATATATATTAAAAAATCTGGAACAAACTGGTGTTTACTATTGTTTGAAAGTTGGAGAGCATATCCAGGTGAAGAGTCTGGCAGGTAATTCCACAGTCTGGAGGTGGCTGAACAAAATGTCCTATGTGTAACAATTGTCAGCTTATATTTGGTTGACTGAAATAAACATTCCCCAGAGGACCTAATGGACAGGCAATAACATACAGGAGAAGGTGACACAATACAGCTACAGAGATGCAAAAAGTGAACATTAACATGTAATTAAACTATTTTCAGGTATTTAAACAATTTAATCATGCAATTAAAAAGTAGAATCATATAATCATAGAATCATAGAATCATAGAGTTGGAAGAGACCGCAAGGGCCATCCAGTCCAACCCCCTGCCATGCAGGAAATCCAGATCAAAGCATCGCCGACAGATGGCCATCCAGCCTCTGTTTGAAGACCTCCAAGGAGGGAGACTCCACTACACTCCGAGAAAGTGTGTTCCACTGTCAAACAGCCCTTACTGTCAGGAAATTCCTCCTAATGTTGAGGTGGAATCTCTTTTCCTGCAGCTTGCATCCATTGCTCCGGGTCCTAGTCTCTGGAGCAGCAGAAAACTAGCTCGCTCCCTCCTCAATATGACATCCCTTCAAGTATTTAAATAGAGCTATCATATCACCTCTTAACCTTCTCTTCTCCAGGCTAAACATCCCCAGCTCCCTGAGTCGTTCCTCATAGGGCAAGGTTTCCAGACCTTTCACCATTTTAGTTGCCCTCCTTTGGACACGCTCCAGTTTCTCAATGTCCTTTTTGAATTGTGGCGCCCAGAACTGGACACAATATTCCAGGTGGGGCCTGACCAGAGCAGAATATAGTGGCACTATTACTTCGCTGGATCTAGATACGATACTTCTATTGATGCAGCCTAAAATCGCATTGGCCTTGTTAGCTGCCGCATCGCACTGTTGACTCATGTTCAGCTTGTGGTCTACTTGGACTCCTAGATCCCTTTCACATGTTGTCTCCTTAAGCCAGGTGTCTCCCATCCTATATCTGTGCATTTCATTTTTTCGCCCTAAGAGCAGTACCTTACATTTCTCCCTGTTGAAGTTCATTCTGTTAGCTCTGGCCCAGCTTTCTAGTCTATTCAGGTCATTTTGAATTTTGATCCTGTCCTCTGGAGTATTAACTATTCCTCCTAATTTAGTGTCATCTGCAAATTTGATAAGTATTCCCCCAATTTTTTCCTCCAAGTCATTGATAAAGATGTTGAACAGTACTGGGCCAAGGACAGAGCCCTGTGGGACCCCACTGGTTACTTCTCTCCAGGATGAAAAGGTGCCATTGTTGAGCACCCTTTGGGTTCGGCCGGTCAACCAATTACAAATCCACTTAACAGTTGCCTTGTCCAGCCCACATTTTACAAGCTTGTATGCAAGAATGTCATGGGAAACCTTGTCAAAGGCCTTAGTGAAATCAAGATATACTACATCCACAGCATTCCCTTCATCTAACAAGCTGGTAATTTTATCAAAGAAAGAGATTAGGTTTGTCTGGCATGACTTGTTTCTCTGAAACCCATGTTGACTTTTTGTGATTATGGTATTGCCTTCTAGATGTTCACAGAGTCTCTGTTTAATGATCTGCTCCAGGATCTTTCCTGGGATTGATGTCAGACTAACTGGATGATAATTGTTGGGATCCTCTTTCTTCCCCTTTTTGAAGATGGGGACAACGTTTGCCCTCCGCCAGTCGGCTGGGATCTCTCCTGTTCTCCAGGAGTTTTCAAAGATTATTGCCAATGGCTCCGATATTACATTTGCCAGTTCTTTTAATACCCTTGGATGGAGTTCATCTGGTCCCGGAGACTTAAATTCATTTAGATTAATAAGGTGTTCCTCTACTATCTCTTTACTTATTCTGTGCTGAAATTCCCCTATTCTGTCCTCTGCTCCATTCTCCTCAGGTTGAGCACCCTTTGCCTTTTCTGAGAAGACTGAGGCAAAGAAAGTGTTGAGTTATTCTGCCTTTTCTCTTTCTTCTGTTAGCATTTTGCCATCTTCTCCACGCAGTGGCCCTACCATTTCCTTCTTCTTCCTTTTGCTGCGGACATATCCAAAAAAGCCCTTTTTGTTGTTCTTAACCTCTCTAGCAAGCCTGAGTTCATTCTGTGCTTTGGCTTTTCTGACCATATCTCTACACTTGCTAGCTATTTGTTTGAATTCCGCTTTGGTAATTTCCCCATTTTTCCATTTCTTATACATGTTCCATTTAAAATTTAGCTGAGCTGAAAGTTCCTTTGTCATCCATCCTGGGTTCTTGCGACACCTCCCATTTTTCTTTCTCACTGGAACTGTTTTAATTTGTGCCTTCAGTATCTCCCTTTTGAGAAACTCCCATCCATCTTGAACTCCCTTCTCTTTTAGTATTCCTGACCATGGGATCGCCCCCAGTATTTCTCTAAGTTTACTGAAATCCGCTCTCCTGAAATCTAGAATGCGTGTCTGACTATGCCTGGCTTCTCCTTTCCATTGTATAACAAACTCCAGGAGAACATGGTCACTTCCACCTAAGGATCCCACCACTTGCACTTCATTAACCAAGTCAATCTTGTTGGTTAGGATCAGATCTAAAATAGCTGATCCCCTTGTTGCCTCTTCCACTTTTTGGACCATGAAATTGTCTCCAAGGCAAGTGAGGAATTTACTAGACCTTGAGGATCTGGCTGAGTTTGACTTCCAACAAATATCAGGGTAGTTGAAGTCACCCATCACTACTACATCTCTCCTTTCTGAGTGTGTGGTCATCTGTTCTAGAAAGGCATCATCCAATTCCTCCGTCTGACTTGGGGGTCTGTAGTAGACTCCCACCATAACATCCTTGTTGTTTCCCTGCCCTTTAATTTTTATCCAGATGCTCTCCACCTGGCTTCCAGGATTGATGTCCTGGATCTCTTCACTGGTGTAAATATCTCTGACATATAGTGCTATTCCTCCTCCTTTCCTGTTTGGCCTGTTTCTCTTGAAAAGGTTATACCCCTCTATTTCCACATTCCAATCATGAGACTCATCCCACCAGGTTTCAGTGATGCCTATTATATTATATTTGCTTTGTTGTACTAGGAGTTGAAGTTCATCGTGCTTATTTCCCATGCTCTGTGCATTAGTGTAGAGGCATCTAAGACCATGTGTTCCCTTTACTTGCTGCTTGTGCAAGTTCTTTTGCCTTCCACTGTTGGGTCCTTGCACTGTTTGTCTTGTTCCCTCTCTGTCAGTTTGACTATTTTCTCCAGCCTTTTGGCCTTCCAGAATACTGTCTCCCTCCCCCACATAACTCAGTTTAAAGCCAGTACACTGATTTAAAATAATATAAAATCCTCTTAAAAGTCAATTGTTTAAAAATCATCTGTTTTAAAAAGTCTGTTGGAATAAAGGGAGGGGGGAATTCTGGCCTTCCTGGGAAAAGATTTCCAGAGTCTATAGGCTGCTACCAAGATGCCTCTGTCTCGTGTGCCAACCAACCATGCTTATGAAGATAGTGACAGAGAGAGATCTCTTATGTGGATCTCGGAACCTGAGCAGGCTCTGCCATATATGACTTTAAAGAACATATCTGACACTTTGAAATGGAAAGGATCAAGATATATATATATATATATATATAGAGAGAGAGAGAGAGAGAGAGAGAGGAAAGATATTCAGAGATAAAGTGAAAAATACATATTAAAATTGGTCTTGGACTCTGGGAGACCAGGGTTCAAATTGCTGCTCAGCTGTGAAGATCCAGCTTGGACAACTCATGCTCTCTCAGTCTTTGAGGAAGGCAGTGGCAAAGCCCCTGTGAATATATCTTGCCAAGAAGACCGCAAGAAAGAGTCATCATATGTAGGTAAGCACTTGAAGACACATTATAACAGCAATACTAACATAATTTAGTGTTAACTGTGAATTTTCATGCAGTTTTTTAAATTTAAAAAAAAATAGATTTAAGAAGAAATGTGAAAATGGACCATGCCGATTCACCCAGTCCTGGCCTATAGCTTGTCTTTTCTTCTGTTTTCTTTAATTTTATAACTGAATAGTAGGGATGGAATTAATGTTCAAAAATATTTGAAAAACAAATTTTCTAACTGTTTAGCAACTCTGATGAGAAGAATCCTGGACAGAGAATAGCCTTCACAATTTGGAACTTATTATCTGCAAATTTCAAATGTCTATGGCGGGTTATAGACCGCCCATTTGGGGCAGTCTGCACCCGCCCCTTTCCCCGGTGTATCGGGGCTTCAGTGGCCAGAACGGCAGCCGCTGAGGCCCCAACCCGCCGCTTTTCAGGCTGCGGGGAAGCAGCAAAACGCCGCTTCCCCGCAGCCTGAAAAGGGGTGTCCCTGGGGCTTGAAGCCCCAAGGACACCCCGCGGCGGCGGGGAGAAGGAGAAAGGGGCCGCTTGGCCCCTTTCTCTTTTAGTCCGCTGGGCACAGCCGTCTGAAGGCTGCGCCCAGCGGATTAAACCAGGAAGGAGCTCCGAAATGGAGCTCCTTCCTGCTCGTGTTCAGGGCGCACTAAGCACCCTGGCGTGGAGCAAGGACGTCACATCCGCGCCGCCCTGTGTAGAGGCGGCGCGGCCATGACGTCCTCACAACGGCGGCCGTATGGAAGGGCCGCCGCCGTTTAGTGCGTGACGAGCACGCACTAGGGTTAGGGTGGTGCGGAAGCACCGCCCTTTTGTAACCCTAGTGCGTGCTCGTCACGCACTAAAATGCTGGTCTGTAACCGGCCTTTGTTTTGAGATAATAGCATATCCTTTGCAGGAAACATGTTATGTGCAGAAAACATTTCTCTACATAAATACAGTTGGCCCTCCTTATCCATGGATTTTTTTGTACATGGATTCAAGCATCCACGGCTTGAAAATATTCCAAAAAAGTATAAAGTTCAAGTATCAACTCCTGATTTTCCCATTTTACATAAGGGACGCCATTTTGCTATGCCATTGTTTTTAATGGGACTTGAGCATACATAGATTTTGTTATACATGGGGGATCTTGGAACCAAATCCCAGCAGATAACAACTGTATTATTTTCTGCACAGAAAAAATTGCACGTCACCTACATGCAATTTTGCACAGAATAAGTCTCCAATCACAACACAGTTATGGACATCACAATTCTAGATTGATATTGAAAAGCTGGAGCATGTCCAGAGGAGGGTTACCCTTTCCCTCCACCACTCCCTTCTCCTTCTGTGTCATGTCTTTTTAGATTGTAAGCCCGAGGGCAGGGATCCGTCTAACTAAAAAGATTGCATGTACAGCGCTGTGTAAATTTACAGTGCTTCATAAATAAAGGTTAATAATAATAATAATAGTGAAAGGTCTGGAAACCATGCCTTAGGGAGTTGGATATGTTTAGCCTGAAGAAGAAGAGGCTAAGAGGTGACATGGCAGCCATGTTCAAACTTGTTTTTTGCAGCTCCACAGACTAGGGCATGGAGCAATGTATTCAAGATACAGGAAATGAGATTTGACCTCAACATTAGGAAGAAAGTCTTGAGAGTAAGAGATGTTCAAGAGTGGAACATGTTGCCTGGGAAAGTGGCAGAGTCTCCTTTGGAGGTTTAAAAACAGAGGCTGGATGGCTATCTGTTAAGAATGCTTTGATGATGTCTTCCAGTATATCAGTAGGTTGGACTGGATGATCCTTGTGGCCTCATCCAACTCTATGATTCTATGATTTTTGGTACAGACAATGCTGTTTCCTGTGTGGGAAGTTTTTCATCTGAAACTACAATCAGGTGCAAATTTTGTAAAGAATAACTCCTGAGTTGTGATTAAGGCAGAAAGCAGAAAGAGAATTACTAAAATTACCCATTGCTTCCTTCTAGAAGAAAATTACTGAAGAATTCCTACATTCCTGCTCACCAGTGATGGTTATGGGGGAGTGCTCATGGAGGGACACAGTGGATTCCTCCCCCATATCCACTCTCAAAGAGAAGTAGGGTAACTTTTCCACATTGTAAAAGTGCACTCAAGGATACCACTGAAAGTTTTTCTTTACATGGCAAAATTACAAGAAAGAAAGGGGAAAAGACTGCTGGAGGGAATTTTAGAGATGATCAGATTTATTTAATTTCACTGAAGACATTTTTGTATTGCCTCTTGGCCTACCAGAGGCTCCAGAGATGAGATACAACAGATACAAAAACAATTAGAAGAATTGTTCCTTAAAAATAATTGTTTCTTAAAAATAATTTAAAACCAAACAGTTAAAAGAGTCTGAGCAGTTTCAAAGACCACATGCAAAAATAGTGTTTTAGCAGCCTACAGAAGCTCAGAAGAAATGGCACCAACCTAATTCATTTTGGCAGAAGTTCCACAGTCAGATTGCTGCTATAAAAATCTGTCATGCAAAACATGCCAACCTAGCCTTCCAAGTTGTTGGGACCCAAAACAAAGCCTCTGCTGAGAATCTCAAATTTCAGGCGTGCTCATATGGGTGGAGACAATTGTTCTAATTCCCCAAGAAGTTTAGGTTCTTTCTAGTTTAGGATTTGTAAAGAAGGTTAGCTTTATAGGTCAAAACCAGCACCATCAATTGAGCTTGGAAGCAAATTGGAAATCAGTGCAGTTCTTGTAAGACCAGTATAATATTGTGTGTAAGAAACACACCCAACAACACTCTCATTGCCACATTTTGTAGTAGCTGCAGCTTTCAAACACTTTTCAAGGGCAGCTTCACGTAGAGTGCATCTAATCCATTATTATCTGTACATAGTTAGAAATAGCAAACAACTTATATTTGATTTATTTTCACATTAATTAAGACATACATAATTTACATTATAACCATTAGATAATTAGGGATATTGAAGTCACCTTATGATTGTTAAATAACAAAGGAAACATCTTTTTCAAGAATAACTGTTTTAGGCCCGTTACAAACGGGCCGTTTTGTGCGTGCGGAACGCGCACTAGGGTTAGAAAGGGGCGGTGCTTCCACCACACCCCAACCCTAGTGCGCGCTCCACACGCACAAAATGCAGGGCGTTCCACACGGCCGTGCCATGAGGACGTCATGACTGCGCCATCTTATACGGGGCGGTGCGGGAAGTGACGTCTGCTCCGCCCAGGCGCTTAATGCCTTAGCGCGGAGCAGGAAGGAGCTCCGTTTCGGAGCTCCTTTGGTTTGGTCCGCTGGGCGCAGCCTTCACACGGCTGCGCCCAGCGAACCAAAGGATAAGGGGCCAAGCTCCTCCTCCTCACCACCACGGGGTGTTCTTGGGGCTTGAAGTCCCAGGGACACCCCTTTTCAGGCTGCAGCGAAGTGGCATTTTGCCACTTCCCCGCAGCCTGAAAAGCGGTGGATTGGAGCCTCAGCGGCTGCCGTTCTGGCCACTGAGGCCCCGATACACCGGGGAAAGGGGCAGGTACAGCCTGCCCCAAATGGGTGGTCTGTAACCCGCCACAGTTACATTTATAGTTACTGTTGATATGTGGCCTCACTACTTAGCTGTGTTTTCTACCACAGACTAGTGTAAAGTATTTTGGTGTGTGTGTGTGTGTGTGTGTGTGTGTGTGTGTGTAACCAAAAATTAACTATTTTTGTTACTTCTGAATAATGAGGAAGTAAAGTTAGTTTTGCGGAAAAAAGCGGAATGATAATGGAAACAAAGTTGGGCTTTTGTGTTGTAGATGTAATTAGTTATATTTTAAAGTAAGTTACCAGACATAGATGAAGATTAAAGATATTACTAGATATGATGTCCCTTATATTTCTAAAAATATACTTGTGAACTGACTGTTTTACAAGAAAATGTGGAATTTGCAGCTTCTTTGTTGCCTTCAACCAGAATGCAGCCGCAGCTTAGAGCTCACCAAAGGCTCCATCCATTCTGCAATGGTAGAAAAGGAAATGACAGATTGTCTTTTGATTTTACAAGGCAATTCTGTGTTATGCCTACTCACACTGAGTTCAGTGGTGCTTATCCACAGGTAAATGCAACTCAGGTTTCCCAAAATTTATATTATGGAATACCTCCTTTGACTATTTTAGAACAAGTTAATTTAGTATGTCTAATAAATCTTAAATACAGTTGGCCTTCTGTATCCATGGATTTTGTAAACATGGATTCAACCATCCATGGTTTGAAAATAATTCCCCCTTAAAAAAAAAAATCCAAAAAGCAACCCTTGTTTACCATTTTATGTAAGAGACATCATTTTACTATGTTATTGTATATAATGAGACTTGAGCATCCACAAATTTTGGTATCCATGCTTGGGGGGGGGGGCGGTGTTGGAACGAAGCCCGAGTGGATACCAAGAGCCCACTGTATTACAAGAATTACTGAGAAGTCAGTTTCATTGTGTTCAAGAGGGCTTATTCCCATGAAAGAATACAGCATATATACTAGCCTTTCTGAGATTGTGGTCCTCCAAATATGTTGGATAGCTCTCCCATCATCCCAGCCAGCTAATGACTTGGAGGAAAAGTGCGATATAAACACAATAAATAAGTAAGTAACTAAATAAAGCTGCACAGCTTTATTTTATTTTTATTTTTTTGAGGAAGGATTTTATTTATTTATTTATTTAGAAGCCATGAGCAAGCCTGGCATCAATAAGGGACAACCTTATGAGTGTGTGCTTGTGTGCACGCATGCACATGTATGTGTGTGTGTGTGTGTGTGTGTGTGTGTGATAGGGCTTGCTGACTAAGCAAAGCCACATGTATGTCTTTCTAATCTACTACCCCCCAAAAGGACCTCATAATTATGCTTAAAAGCAGAATATACCCCTTTCTTTCAGCAGTATTCCTAAGTAATAAAAATGCTTATTTCAGCTGCAGGAACCTGACAGTGCCCCTTGTGAATCTAGATATACATGTCTTACAATTCATACACAAATGAAACAACATGAAATATTCATGAGGAATACTCTAAATTATGTACCAAACAACCAGACTACTGTCGTTGTCGCACTTTTCATCTGGTAAATATCCCGGCGGGCACAATGAATTCACTTATATCTCACAAAGAGTTTCCCAACATGTTTAAATTATTTATCTTATGGCTGTAGCCCTTTTCTTCAAAAAGGGAGAGACAGAGGCAGAGACAGTAGAAAAGAAAAAGAGAATATAGATAAGCCACCTTTGCCATATAGTATTGAATTTAGATGAAAACTTCATTCAGTGTCTCAAAAATTTTGCAGGTAGTTTGATTAAATTTCAAATAATTTATCTCAAGTTGGTCCCTATGTTTTAACTCAATTAGAGCATTCTGTGGAATATGTTTGCAACACTTGACCTGGATATGAATAAACCATGCTTTGACAGTCCTAAAAAATAATCTAACCTAAACTAAGCCATTGGGGAGATATGGAAAATCAATCTTGAAGCCATTCAGAAGGAGACAGATGTCTTATCATGACAAGACGCAACAAGTCGATCATGTGATAAGATGAATGGTGTCATTTGTAACTTCTTAAAAGGCAGCTGAAGAACACAGGGGGATTTCTTGACACTTCATTCCAAATGACACTCACGCTTACAATAGGCAGCTACCAACATGAGACATAATAGATCAATCTGGAGAGAGGGGAAAATGCACAAGCAGCAGGTTAACTCCCTACAAATATTTAATGTACCTTGCGCCACGACAAAAGAACGTATTTTTAAAAAATAACCCAAAGCCCCTTAAGTCATTTTAAGTATCATGAAATCCAGTTTAAAATCCATTTGATAAATAAATAAATAAATAAATAAATAAATAAATACAATTAAAAGATTAATGAAGAATCACTGAGGTTTCTATCTGATTGGGAGGTGGGGATATCAGCAGGAAGCAGTGGATTTGAGGTGTCACAAATTTATGGTTATTTAATGTGTTGTTGTTGTGACAGGATTGCCAGGGATGGGGAAAGTTGGATGGCTTTTTTGGATATTTTGCCTTATGTACCAGAATAACCAGAATTGCCTGATTTTGGATTCTAGGTATCTTAATTTGATACCTACTATTTGATAACTCTATTCCAGAGAGTAAAGTATCTTGGGCCAGCACTCCTAACATGGGAATATGAGCATCACCTAAACACTCCCTGCAGATATGTAATGTCTTCTGACAATGTTTGCTTTGTGACTAAACCCATACTTATTTACAATTTAATTGCTTTATACATCCCTTTGGCCTAAATACCCTAAAGGCATCAGATCCCAGCTGATCTTAGGTCAGACCCTAACCAGGATCAACCCTGGTTAGTACTTGGATGGGAGATCACCAACAAACACCAGGTGCTGTAGGCTATATTACAGAGGAACTGGCAAAACCATCTCCTTGCCTATGAAAATGCCTATGATCCTATGAAATTCATGGGGTTGCCATAAGTCGACAGATGACTTGAAGGCACATGTAGACAGATTCACCCCTTCAGAGCAACTATTTTGAAAAAAGAGACCTATCCTACATTTAGAGCCAGTGTGGTATAATGGCCTGAGCTTTACACTGAGGGGATTATTGCACTGCTGAAAAACGTGTCTTACTGCTGCTGAATTGAAGCTTGATTTGGGCTGTACCCTGGTGTTATTGCATGGCTTCTGTCCTCAAAACCACTATCCAGGTACAGCCCGGCTTCAATGCAGGTCCCTGAACTCGCTTTTTCAAAGTTGGAAAGCTTTTTAGCCCTTTCTCTCTTAATCAGTATCTTAATTCTGGAATTAACTTAACTTTGGGAATGAGCTATTGTTAAAATTTTAACTGAACTCCATCATTTAAGTTAGAAAATAAATGTAATTAAGTTGCACCTTTTCATTAGATTTAATTTATATTTAATTAAATTGCACCTTTACATCTTCATTTTAACTTGTCAGTTCCTACCTCTATGTACTATTAATAGTATAAATGCAAGCAAATTCAATTGAAAGCAGCACATTTAGGGCCATTCTTATGCTTTTTCACCTGGAAGTAAGACACGTTGAACTCAATGGGCATTATTTCTGAATACACACACACATATATATGATTGTACTATTAGTGAACAATCTTATATGTTGGGGCATGCCAAATGTAGGTCATGTGTCATGTTCAGTATCCAGGTTCTCTGGTGCAGCCCCCATGACTGCACTGGTTACTTCTAGTTCTTAAAAATGCCCTTTCTTGTTCTTTAAACAGACCCAGTGGGACAAAATATATGCATGCCATGCTTTTGAAGATATGAATTGCCATTTGGGGAATATGGAGATGAGTCAGTGGATTACATGGGTGGCACAAAAATCCAGATCCTCAGAAGCTGCTCACTCCATGATATCTGCTTACCGGGGAATGAGACCAAGAATGAAAGGAATGAAAAGGAACTGAATATTTTTAGGTTACATAAAAAAGCACGCCTTTTTTAAAACTACATATTCCAAGCATCCTCCACCTATCTTGTCTTTCTATACTTTTCCTAAATTAAAATAGAATAATAGACTTCCTCTCAGGAGACTTTAAATTAAATTACTGATGAAACAACCAAAGTAAAGCTGGATCGGGTCCTCCATCATGCAACCAACAGTGGCTAGCTACATGTTTTTAGATAGGAACAGAAGAATATGTTCTTTGGGGCTTCTAGTTTCACATTTCCATAGTTTTTCAATTTGATCTGTCCTGTTTCTGCATAAAGTTTGCAATTTCACTACTATTTAAAATTCTACATGAAAATTCATAAACATAATCCATGCATGTTATCCAAATATATGTATTTCTATATGAAGTTTCACCTAATGCACTCACATTTTCTGGCAATTTCCCCTATAGTAATGCATTTTTGCATAATGCAACTTTTCCATGAATTTATGTAATTTTCTATAAATTATTTATTTGGAAAAGGGCACTGCAGAATTTGGAAGAGAGTGACTACTGAGGTCTAACTGGTTTATATTATGCATTGGTTTGGGAAGTCTGAATTAAGATGATGATGATGATGATGATGATGATGCTTTATTTATATAGCTTCTATATAGATTCTTATTCAAATGGAAATGAATAAACATCTACCCAATCCCTACTTTTAAGAAGTGTAGAAGTAAGACAGGGTGCATGCTCCAGACCACTTCTGCAAGCTGCCTGGGCCTTACCTCATTCCCACACTTGCTTCATGTTGTTTATAGGCCAGTGCGATACGTGCATTTTCTGGATTAGACCAGAGCAAAAGAGCATTATTTTCCCCTAGATTTTCACCCTGGAGTGTGGCTTTGACCAGTTTCCTCCTGTTTCTGGCTTGTGTGTTGT
The DNA here is from genome assembly GCF_019175285.1 of Sceloporus undulatus. NCBI lineage: Eukaryota > Metazoa > Chordata > Lepidosauria > Squamata > Phrynosomatidae > Sceloporus > Sceloporus undulatus. Next base: position 303,243,006 of record NC_056523.1, on the reverse strand, counting down.
ATGAGCAGGTAGGCCTTATTTCAGGTTGAAGCTGATTCTTTTTGCCAGTGTGGACAACCCTAATGATGATGATGATGGTGATGATATGAGTGTATCTAAAATAAAGTATGTAAAATAAGAATACTGGACCTCAGCTTCCATTATCCCTGATCTATCTGGGACTGATGTCTACATGCAGAGGGCCACAGGTTCCCAATTTATGGTTTGGGAACCTGATCCACTTAAGTTCTTATTAAGCCAAGGAAGCATCCCCTTAGTCATACCTTTCCTCATCAGTATTAGGGATAGAAATATCTTTTAGTCTTGTTTTTTAAATTAACTATATACAAATCTCACCTGCATGCTCTTCATATCCTTATTTTTGTCCTGCACTGAAATTTGCCCAAGTTTTTTGTGTTCCCGAGTTCCTAATTTAAGCAACTATCTCTCGCTGAGCATCTTCAGTTCATCCAAAGATGTTCATTTTAGCCATTCACATTTTAAAATATGAGCTTGCTTGCTTGCTTGACTTATTTATTAAATAAATAATAATTGTTTCACTGTATATTTCTGAGAAAAGCCTTGTAATCTTCACAAATGTGCAAATGCTTAAAACAAGATCTTGCTTTCTCACACCTTTTAGGAATGGGTTTCATCTGAAGTGCAGTTACTTAAGTATTGCTTCCTTCCACATAAAAAAGGACTGACTTTAGGGATGTTCAATGAATTGACTTTTTTAGCTGACTTACCTGATTAACATTTTCTAGTCTAGCATGCAAATCAGAAAGCAAACTTACCTTCGGTTTTTGCATTCATCCTAATGATGTTATATACTTCTTGACTTTAAACCAATATGAAAATGCACACTTTGGGATAAAATGTATACAAAATTCATATTTTATTTCTTAAAAGGGCTAAAACACAAAAACTTTGAAGGATAAAATAGATGTGTACTTTGTGGTGAAACCTTTCCAAAACTAAGGTATTTTCTGACTTGCTTTCTCTCTAAATCACAATGATATGGAAAGAGGATGGGGCAGACTTTTGATTCTGACAGAAACCAGATACTGTCAGAGACTTAAAATAGATCCATTTGTCCATATCTAACTGAACAAGAACCAGTAAAATTAGTTGGATTTCCTCCCCTTGCCCCCCCTTCTCCACACCATTGTACACATAAATAGGTTTGGGACTGAGGTGTGTATCTAAAAAGAGATCTTCAAATCTTTGTCTGATCTGTTGTAAACACTTCATTTAAGAAACCAATCTGAAGAGTTCCACCAACAAATAATTATACCGAAGAGATTTTTCTTCTTTCATGCCTAATTTTATCCTCAGATCTCACCCATTAGCAAGATGAGCTAGCTCTGGGTAAGCCATGTATAAGAGTGTTTCTTCTTATTATATTCTTTAAATTACAATCTATCATAGCATCTTGAGTTCTGGTATTGTACAGCAGGGTGGAGGGTGGGCAAGAACTATCAATACACGCTATTAAATTTCAAGTGGACTAGAAGCTTCCCTTTTATGTGACACTTCAGTCTCTGACAGATGTTATGGCTATTGACCAGTGTGTTTAAATTTAAGACAAGACTATTCAAGCATACTGCATTTCTTTCTTAATTATTTGTTCCCATCTAGAATTATGAAAATGAAGAAATGAGAAGGCTGCACAACTTAAATTCATTTACATTTTTTCTCAAGTGTTGTGAGAGATATGGGGAAAGAGATTGTGAATCTATTTGTGATCAAAAGACACTGGGAATAGAATCTGAAACTGAAGACACTTCAGCAATCTTCTTCATGCTAACTTTCTCCCTTCCTCCCCATTTATATCTGCCTATTAGTATATACTATAGATGTAGATGCAGACAGAGATATATAAATCTTATTTATTACAGAAACTCTATGCAACATTTCAAAAATTTCTCAAGGTGGTTTACAGACAATATAAAATAATTTAAACACGATATCAATATATAAATCAAAACAGACCTATAAAACACTTGTGTGTTTGTGTATATGTTGTTGTGTGTATGTTGTTGTCAAATGCCTTTGTGTTGACTCCAACTCATGGTGACTCTATGGATGAAACATCTTCAAGCCTCCATGTCCTCGCTGTTCATGTCCTGCAAGTTCATACCTGTGGCCTCCCGAATTGAGTCTATCCATCTGTGAGTCTATCTATCCTTCTTCTCTTTCTACTTCCCTTCACCCTTCTTAGCATTATTCTCTTTTCTAATGTTGTGCCTTCATAATAAAGCTGAAGTATGACAGTCTCCTTTTGATCATCTTGGCTTCCAGGGAGGTTTCAGGCTTGATATGTTCAAGCATCTATTTCTTTGTCTTTTTGGCTACCCATGACATCCACAATACTCTCTCCAGTATGACATCTCAAATGAGTTGATTTTCTTCCTATCCACTTTCTTCACTGTCCAGCTTTCACGTCCATACATGGTGATGGGGAATACAGCTGCTTAACTGAGTTTCACTTTGGTGTTCAGTTGTATATCTTTATGCTTTAGGCACTTTTCTAGCTCATTCATGGCTGCCCTTCCCATTCCTAGTCACCTTCTGATTTCTTGGCTGCAATCCCAATTTTGATTGATGTTTGATGCAAGGTACAGGAATGATATGTGTGTGTGTGTGCCTTGAGATGAGGGGGGAGGGATCTGAGAATGAGGCATGATACTCTAAACATCAACCATAGTTACACAGGGTATGCCATTCAAATAATAGCAATAAAAATATACCAAGTCTAACCAATGGGGAAGGTGAATATACATACTATTCAAAGCAGCTCCCTCTCCTCTCCCTACTGGTGAGAGGAGAGGCCAGGCCATGAGATTTAGGGATTTCTATTGCACTCACCTTTGCATTAAAACAATAGTGCAGTATTCTATCAATGTAGAGAAATGAACATATCCCTTGTTATCTATTGTGGACGTATCAACTTTAGAACTTCCTTTCTTGTAATCCAGTACACTTTTAACCTTTGAAGCTAGAGGGGAAAGATGCTGCAACCATTCTAATTCCTAGTCAGACACAAAATGTGGGGGAACAGAATCTTGGGTTCTGAGTGTACACTTGCAAAAATGCTGATGCTTTGCCATTTAATGAAATAAACCCCCTAATGCAGCCGCTCCTGAGAACAGTATCTCAAATGTTTTGACTTCATATTTGTCACCAATTTAACAGGGAATTATTCACCTGCAAATGCTGAATAAACAGGATTACTTTGTAAGAAGTAGAACTGCATGTAGAATTCATCTGGTTCCTTCTCATGAGCAGGCAATGGATCCATGTTTTGCTGCATTGTAACATATGGTATTTGAGTATATAGGTTGAGACACCTGATACTGTCTCTTTGTGCTCTGGATATGAGATGGCTTTTGTACAGAGCTTCCAACAGTCACCTGATAAAGATCTGTTGAGTTGTTTCAGATTAATGTAGGCTCATGACGAGACTATGTTTGCATTATATAATACTGAAAGAGTGTGGGCTTCTATGAATGTATGAGAAACAGGGAAAAAGAGTTAAAGAAATTTGAACATTTTATGGCACTTTTTAAGAAGTCTTGAATCAAAGGTATATAGTACAGCTACAGGAGAGCAAAATATGTGCACCCCCCTCTCCCATAAGAACTCTGCCTCTGCCATAAATTTTTCCTTTCATCTCCACATTTCTGGCAAATTGTCGTAGCTTAAAACATCATTTGAGCATTGAGAAATGCAGTTTAGCATCCAAAGAAAAGGAGTAGGAAAAGTTACCCAGGGAATGTGAACACAGCAAATTCTATTTGTTCTAAGTATGGACAATTTTCAGTGTCTCACTCTTAGCAATGCTAGAGGTTTGGCGACTAAAAGGTCATCACCATCATCATCATCATCTGTATGATGCTCTTAGGGATAGGGAGGCAGACCATTTGGTTGTCACCCTCCATAAGACCTGCAAGGGACAATAGTTCTGGTTGTAGTGGAAAGATGCCAGCTTCACCCACAAGCTAAATTTTTGAAAAATTAGGATTATGCTAATAGGAGCAAGTCTGATTTCATTGGCAGACTGAGTAACTTTGAAACTGAAAATTAAAAGCAGGCAGAAGGCAGCAGCAGCACAAAGACTGAGGCTGCCCCTGAGATGGAAGACAGGCAGTATTAGGGTGCATCTATGCTGTAGGAATAAGGCAGTTTGACACCGCTTTAAGTGCTGTAGCTCCATCCTGTAGAATCCTGGGATTTGTAGTTTTACAAGATGTTTGGCCTTCTCTGCCAAAGAATACTGATGCCTCTCAAAACTACAAATCCCAGGATTCCTTAGGATGAAGCCATGGCAGTTGAAATGGTGTCAAACTGCACTATTTTGACAGTGTAGTGATCACTATAGAAAAGGCAGAGCATTGTCTCAACTATGGTAGACCCACTTTAATAGATTTACATATATGTTGACTCACCATTCAACAATTGATTTAGTGGGTCTGCTCTAGTCAGGATTAATCAGTGGGATCCAAGTCATATGCTTTTTTGTTTCCCAATGAAAATCAATAGAGGAGAACTTGTGATCCAGATTTATAACTCTCAATTGGATTTGGGGTCCAGATCCAAATCTCTGAATCAAATCAGGGGCCCTTACAAAGCCCATAATTTCAGCATGACCAAGATGAATATCATTCAAATGTTTATTAATAACATTTCAGTCTTTGATACTACAGCAAGATACTTCAAACAAACACAAAAGATTTTAGATACTAAAAGGAGTAGATATTTTGTTGCCTGGCTTACTCTTCCAAGTACTGCCACTACTTGATAGGCATTGACAGGGAAAGCATGCATAATAAAATTTTAGTTTGAAATACAATGGCTTTGAGCAATGCCAGGATCTCTGAAAGGAAAAAAATGTTTTACTGTCACTAATATACACAAAAAAGAAGCTAAAGATGGATACCATATGAGGTGACCAAAACATTAACCAGACATTCTTGGTCCTTTGCAAAATTCTTGGCCAAGAGGGTGTGCTTGCAGGGAGTGGGAAGGAGGGGATGCAGCAGTTGGAACTTAGCCATTAAAAAAATACACAACATTGGTATCTTTGCTTACTTCTTATGGTGATGTAGACAGAAGTGATGATGCCAGATCCAGAAACAGTAGGAACAATGCTTCCCTTTCTCCACTTCATCTCTTTCAAAACTAATCCAGGGATCTTTAAAAGAAAGATATGTAAGTTTATGGGCACTTGCATGCAAGCCAGTAGCGAAATTTATAAGTTTACATCTGGTTTGCCTGTAAAAGCACTTTGTGAGGCTGGATTGTGACATCAGTAATTTAAAAACAGGATGTGATACCCCTCATCACACTTTTCAGGAGCAGAATGGGTTTTCCAAGAGCTATTAAGGAACTGTTGATTGTTAGGACTCTAAAGCCTATGTAGGGACTAGGGATGCAATTTTTCATTAATTTTCTTCTCAAAGAAAGCAACAAATGATTTTAGCAATTCTGGCAAAGTCTTTGAAAACTACATAGTTTTCGGAGCCTTTTCATAATGCAGTACTTATTCTGAGCAAAATTCACACAATGTTGATTTGTGTCGAAAACAGCATTTTCTGCATAGGAAAGAGCATTTTCTATGTAGAACATAACACATCTGTGGAGAAATATTTTGCACATTTTTTTCTACAGAAATATTCTATGCAAAAAGATTTTGTGTAGGAAAATTATTTTATGCACACAAAAAATTCATTTCATTTTCATTTTGATCATTTTTATTGACTTTATTATTATTATTATTATTATTATTATTAAGCTTTATTTATAAAGCGCTGTAAATTTACACAGTGCTGTACATACAATCTTTTTAATTGGACGGTTCCCTGCCCTCGGGCTTACAATCTAAATGTATGTACTGTGCTGTGTAAATCTACACTGCTATATAAATAAAGTATAGTAATAATAATGATAATAATAATAATGTAGAAGATATTATTTTCTCCCAAATTAGCCATGTGCAAATGTTGCATAGAAAAAGTCCCCATTACAGTATTTTCTGAAGAAATATCATTTTCTCTGCAGAAAAAAAACCTGTTCCATGTACAGAAAACAACCATATGTGAACTTTGTACACAATAAGTCTCAAAATACAAAGATTTGTGTTAGTCAGATTCTTCTCATCAGGGTTTCTTGACCATTTTTGGAGAATATTTTTGAATATTCATTGCATTCCCAACTGGGGATTCTAAATTCCTTTATCAGTTAGAAATGCCTCAAAGAATCAGCTTGTGTGATTATCTTTGGGAAGATCCTTTCCCTCCCCTTCCATTAGTGGTATAAATAGTGACAAACTATGTTCATATAGATTAATTAGTCTTTGAGGAGAGTTCAATGAAGAATGAGCTATAAATAGGCTTTGCCATTAAACAGACAATATGTGGAAACCAGAAATCCTACTGGAGTTGTATTTCAGATGGTTGGTGATAAAGGATATGACAGAACAATATCTAGGATTAGAGTGAGTAAGATCAGGAGATCAGGGTTGGGGCAGTGTTCCATTCCCAGGATCTACTGTGGGTTGAACGTCCCCAAAGGATATATGGAAGTGACTGAAGACCCATATATGACAAAACCACTTGATGACATTTATTTTGGGGAGGAAAAAAGGTGTGTGTGTGTGTGTGTGTATGTGTGTGTGTTGAGCAATTTTACAGCAAATTTTGAATAGCTATTGAAACCCCCAATTTTACCATCACAGTTAGTACAGAGGTCCTCTGTGTCACAAAAAAAGTCTAGGAGCCACATTAACTCTATGGGTCATAGGACTCCAACTCTGGGCTTAGTGTAGATAAATAATGAAATTCAGAAGGATCTTTTTGAAAGCCATGAATAAAGATATGTGCTCAGAAGGTGATCTCAGCCCTATGTAGAGTGCATTACAGTAATCCAATTGGGATGTACCCAGGGCATGTGTCCAGATCTGGCCATTTATTTAAAAAGGGCCCCTTTCCTAACAATTACGAGAACGCTTTCATGACGAAAATGGAAGTGTTCCACTTTAATAGCGCCAGGCGCGATCCCACCAGGAGGCTCCCATCACAGATTGGTGACGTTGGGGGTGACAGGAGCATAGCGGAACTTGAGGTGTGTGATAAACTTCTAAGTCTTCAGAGTGAGTGTTATCCCAGCCAGTATAAGCTGAAACCTTATTCCCTGTTCAGCTGGATATCTTGCATTGAGCTCGGGGTTGAACTTGATGGCCCATGGTGTAATCCGCTGCCTTGTCTAGATTAGAATCATAGGGTTGGAAGGAGACCCATGGATCATCAGGTCCAACTCCCAACTAAGTGCAGGATCTCCAGCTACAGCATTCCCAGCGGGTATCTGAATCTTTGAAGACATTCAGAGAAGGAGATCTCACCAGGAGATTAGTTTGCAATATGTTCATATGCATCCAGTTATAGTATACCATGTGTTAGTGTCCTGCAGGCCTCCCAGGATATGAAAATATGCTGCTATATTTTATTGCAAGCCTGTGGTTGTGAATGGACATATTTTATGAATTACTCAGGTATGGAGTCAAGCAAGAATAATGTAAAGCTTCCTTATAACCCTTAACATAGTCAGGGAAGTTGGCTGTGTGCAGAGTTATTACATGGCAACATTGGCAGCATGGCTTCCAGCAGCACATATCCAACTAATTACCATTAAGCAATAATAGATGCACTCTACGTATTTCCTGGCTGAAAGTTCAGAAGATCCTTTTCTCTCTGCATTGTAACTGAGGCTTGCCAGATTTCACAGAATTCCCAGGGCTTTCTAAGTAATCTAACACCTAATGCGAAATCATTTCAATAAAGTCACTGTTTCATTGCAGAAATGATCCCGACATTGGCTCCAGTCTCCCAACTCTTTGTGAATGCCACACTGGCCTTCCCCACCTGTTTCATGTTTCTCCTCCTCCCTCTATCTGCCTTTTCCACACAACAAGACACTCCAAAGTGTGTGCCATTTAGGTGTCACCGAGTCTGTGAGGCTCGAAAAGCTCTGTTAAAGAGCATAAAAAAAATAAACTAAAAAAAAAATCATCCAGCGGGCTCCATGGAATCACATTTCTCTGCAACCAAGAAAGTTGAGAAGAGGGGAAAGGTAGCTATAGAATGAAAGTTTGAATGAGGACACTTTGTCTGTGAATGGAAACTCTACATGCTTTGTTATTTTAACAGGCCGTGTCTGTTCTCCTCGAAAGGAATTGTATGAGAGAAGATTGGATTAAGTAGTTTTTATTTTATTTCAATGTGCTTGTTCACTTTTACAAAGATCAACTTACTTAGCCATGTAATAAACTATTGTTTTACAATAATAGTAATGTATATTATATCACTGTAGGTACCTGCAAAGCACAGAATTAGAAGAGGAAAAGAAAACAGTTGTTTCTTTGGTGAATGAAGTGTATATCATTACCTTCATTCACTAGGTTAGATATAACTTGAATCTTTGCAAGCTATTCAAAATACGATCCAGCTGCCAGTTAATCAGTTTTAAAGTTAACAGAGAAATAAAAGGTATGTGCCCATTCACTTCATTTTAAGCACCTTTCCCTGTTTCTCTCTGCTGTTGAATGTGATAGTTTGAATAGTTTGTGATAAAGCCGCTTTTGATTTAAAGTATGCAATAATAAATTTATTCTTGTTCTATAACTTTTAAAAAAATCCTCAGAAAATGGTCTAAAGTAGGGCCCTATTTCACACACAGCTACACAAACAAGAGAGATTCAAATTTCTCTTCAAATTTACCTTTTCTGTTGAAGTTTTGGATTATTCCCTTAATCTTTATCCCCAAGTGTAGTCAAGTGTAACACTGCAGTTCTGTTTACATTCACCTGAGATTAGGCCCCACTGAACACAATAGGACTTACTTCCAAGTTGATAGCCATAAGATGTATTATTTGCTTTATTTACAACATTTACATCTTGGTATCCCTTTGAAAAAAAATCAAACCAGTTAGCAAAAGAAAGAAAGAATTTAAAAAGAAACTGCAACAAATGCAATAAGTGCAATAAACACGCTGGTATAAAAACTTAGGCCTGTTACAGACTGCCAAAATAAAGCTGCTTCAGGTCTCTTTGGAGGCATGCTATTTAAATGATGCATGCATCCTAAGAATCTGGAAGCTGCACCAAAGCTGCACTCCAGTGCTTAGGAATGGAGTGTGGCTTTGGCGTGACCTCCAGACTCTTAGGACCCATGCATCATTTAAATAGTATGCCTCCAAAGAGACCCGAAGCAGCTTTATTTTGGCAGTCTGTAACAGGCCATAGTTATCAGAAAGAAACAGACAGCAGACAGCATATGAGGATAAGAAAACCAATGAAAGAAAAGAAAAACAATCAAATTTCAGTGAAACCAATAAAAATGAGCATCTTCCTGCCAGACCAGTGAAGGGGTTAGTCGTCCTCTTTCCCGGCAATGTCATCTTCTCTAAGCCCCATCCCAAAGATTACTCTGAAGAACAAGTGAAATGTGTGGTCTTCCAGGCTTTGTTGAACTGCAACTCCAAAAATCTCCAGCCAGCATAGCCAATGGTGAAGAATGCTAAGAGTTGTAATTCTCATCTCTGTGGAAGGTGATCCTTCACCTTCCACCCACCCACCTAGGGAAGGAAGGAAAGGAATGAAATCCATGGCCATCCAAAGCAACAGGAAGAATAGTCCTACCCTGTGTTTCAACCAGCAAATGTCCTGATGACATCAGTGGGCGTGCTCATGTCATGTCTACTGGTACCATCTGGCCCATGCAGGGCTGCAATGGGGTTACATACCACCCCAATCAAAAGTAATGCTTCATATCTGTCACAAAGGAAGTTCATCACCCTGCATCAAAGGGTCATCTAAAAAGGCATTAGGCAAATCTTTCTGGGCAGAGAGTTCCAGAGCATGGAGACAGCCACAGGGATGACACTCTTTGAGCCAGGTGCAGATCTAAAACAAACAGAAGTGAAATTGTCGATGGTCTTAATTTTCATGCAGTCTCACATTTGGGACTGGAATCCCTGAAGGGCCAGTTTTCTAAATGGTAAAAAAAATTAGTAGTTCATCTGCCTGTGTTGCGAGAAAATAAATATAAATAAAATTAAATATATAAAATTGCCCCATTGGATCAGTTTGATTAGTAGGCTTGCAGTCTACTAAGACCCCTAGATCTTTTCCTCACATATCTCTGTCAAGCCAGGTGTCACCCATCCTATTTATACCCTAAATAGGAAGCCTCTGCCAGAATTTATACTCCTGCCTCACTTTTGTTTCCCACCTACACACAAGAACGCCTCTGGCAGAATTTATGCCGATATACCTTCTTGCCCCACTCATTCTACTGCCTCTCCATGAGGTGGATCAATGGCAAAAGGTTTTAAAATCTGGCACAGGATTTATGATGGGAAGGCTGAGAAGGTGGAAAACAGATTCAGGAAAGGGTTTAAATTTTTGGCAGAGCCATTGTGATGGGAAGGTGGGAAACAGTGCATGAAGAATGCCTTCCTGGTGCCCAGACCTTGTCACCCAGATAATTTTAAATGATAAATATTGACTTGAGCATCTGCAGTTTTTGGTATCCATAGTGGAACCAACCCCCTGCAGATTTTGAGGGCCCACTGTACAAGAAGTGGCCTTTTGTCGCTTCCCTGCGGCCTGGAACTCGCTACCAGTTGAGCTCCATGCTGTCGCCTCCTTAGCCCAATTCAGGAAAGGATTGAAGACCCTACTATTTGAGCAGGCATTCTCCTAACACCTATCCCGACTATGCTTTGATCCTCCCCCTGCCAGTGTGGCCGCTGGCAGAATTGTGTTTTTAATCTGTATTAATTATGTATTATGTATTGTATTGATGTTGTACACCGCCCTGGTATTTGATAGGGCGGTATATAAATAAACATTTTATTATTATTATTTATATTATTATAATTAAACTAAATTTCCAAAGGTTTTAGAAAAAAGGAACATTTGAAACAAAGATATAAAAGTAATGTGCAAAGGAGCAATTTGCAAACATCCAGGGAGGCAACTCCAAAAATATGGAGCAGTGAGTGAAAATGGACAAAGCAGAGTCAAGGAAGAAGAAATCTTTGGTTGATAAGAACCCTAGAATTTCTAGACTGCAGATCCTGAGCAGGCTGATAAAAAGAAAAATCCACTGAAAGACAGAGGGAGCTAGATCTTGTGGCTTTGAAAGCTAAAACAAGAAGCTTTCCCTTAATCCTAAAAGAAGTAGGAAACCAATAAAGATATATTAAAAGTGGGGTAACATGATCAGGATGACAGGTTGAAAAGGTATTCTTAACAGCAGAATGTTGAATGGAAACCAGAGGACTAAGGTTAGATTATGGAAGACCAGTAAAAAGAAGATTACAATAATCAAGGTGGGAAATGACTGAGGCATGGACTAAAGTCTTAGCAGAGGAAACAGTAAGAAAATGTCTGTTTTTGGCAATATTATAAAGAAAAAAGAGCACGACTTTGCTACAGCTTCAATGGGAGGAATAAAAGACAAACAAGAGTTTAAAAAATAAGCAAAGAGTGAGACTATATGCTCTCTTCACAGGATAAATGGGAACATTATAAACAGTGATAGAGAATGCATGTTGTAAAGAAGGTTTTGGAAGAAATATAAGTCTTTTAGGTAATGATGAAGCATCCATGCTAAGATAGCTGAAATATGTGCTATAATACGATATCAGAAGAGAGTTCTGGAGTTGAGAAATAAAACTATGTATCAGTATAACGATGATATTGAAAACCATCTAAGCTAGTAAGATTACCCAATGCTAATGCATTACATGAAAATGAGAAAAGGTTCAGAACAGAAAAATGTGGAACCCCAACCAAGAGGGGAAAAGAAGAAGATACATGATCTTCAGCCACCACATTGAATTATTGGTTTGAGAGATAAGATATGAGCCAGCTAAAGACTACGGGGCTGTGCACCCCAGCCAAAAATGCCGGCCTGGGGGTGGAGTTAGGACATGACGTCCACATGATGCATGCCCTGTCTCTGCCCCAAGGGCAGCATGATGCTGCGCACCACTCCACAAGGCAAGCAGCATCATGGCACTTCTCTGACACTGCATCCACACAATGCAGTGGCAAAGGAATGTCTTAAAGATCTGTCAGACATATTTTCTGGATTCCTCCATAGTAATTCCAGAGCCAGCATGATTTAGTGATTTGACTATTGGACCAATCCCTGTCAAGCTTTGGAAACCCATCAAATGACCTTGGGCAAACACACTCTCTCAGCTTCAGAAGAAGACACAGACAAATCCTTTCTGAACAAATCTTGCCAAGTAAATCTCATGATAGGTTTGCTTTAAGGTCACTATAAACTGGAACTGACTTGAAGGCATACAACAACAACACTTAGTGATTCCTGTCTTTCTCCATTCCCTGTACTTGTCTGTTGTAAGTCTCAGTCCATCAGAAATTGCTTTATAATATTCAGTTTGTTTTCTTTGGATACCTTCAACCTTTCTCTCTCACTGGAAGTGTTTGCAATTGTGCCTTCTGTATTGTGCCATTAAGATGCTCCCATGCATCGTTAACTCTCTTCCTTTTAAGTAACTAAGCTTACTGAAATCAATTTTCTTAAATTCCAAACTATGGCCCGTTACAGACAGGCATCCTAGTACGCGAGGAGCGCATACTAGGGTTAGAAAGGGGCATCTTTTACAGACACCCCCAACCCCAATACGGCCGCGGCACATCCAAAATGGCGGTGCCCGTTCCACACGGGGGCCACCATTACGATGTCACAAACATGCCGCCTCCAAACAGGGTGCCGTGGACGTGATGTCTTTGCGCTGTGCGAGGGCTCCTAGAGCGCCCTTTTCGTAGCGCACGAAGGAGCTCCGAAATGGAGCTCTTTCCGTGATTTGCGTCGCTAGCACAGCCTCTTTAGACAGCTGCGCCAGTGACGCAAGGGAGAAAGAGGCCGAGTGGCCCCTTTCTCCTCCTCCCCGCCGCCACCAGGTGTCCTTGGGGCATGAAGCCCCAAGGACACCCCTTTCCAGGCCACGGGGAAGTGGCCTTTTGTCGCTTCCCTGCGGCCTGGAAAGCGGCAGATCGGGGCCCCAGAGGCTGTCGTTCTGGCAGCTGAGGCCCCGATCGGGCAGGGAGAGGAGCGCCTACAGGCCGCCCCAAAGGGGCAGTCTGTAACGCACCCTTGTGACCAACTATATTTTGTTTCTTCTTTTCTCTACATAATAAATTCTTGAAGAATGTGGACAGTCGCAACCAAAGGTCTCACTTCTTCCATTCTTTTGACCAATTCTTCCTTGTTGGTTAGGATCAGATCAAATATATCAATCTCCTTGTTGTCTCTTCTACCTTCTGGACAATATAATTTTCAGTATGGTAAGTGAGGACTTTGTTGGACAATGGCAGAGTTTGCAAGCATCAAGGGGTTTTTAAGTATCCCATTAATACTATTTCCCTCCCTTTTGAATATTTGGCTATCTGTTTTAGCAAAGCATCACCCATGTCTTCATCCAGGCCTTTAGGCCAGCCTAAAAGTCTATGTCAGACCCACACAATGATGCCAATTTTGTTACCTTCTTTTTAAATATTTTATCTAAATGTCTTCAACTTGTCTTCCATACTTTAAGTCATGGAGCTCCACATTTGGCACTATTCCTAATCTTAGTTTGTTTCTTTGGCATAGGTATACCCCTCCACTACTACCTTTCAGTCTTGAGACATATCCCACTATGACTGCATCTGCATTAGATTACTTCATCTGACTGCAGAAATCATGCAGTTTGACACTGCTTTAACTGTCATGACTCAATGCTAAGGGATCCTGGGATTTGTAGCTTGTTGTGGCACCAAAGCTCTCTGACAGAGAAAGATGAATATTTCTCAAAACTACAAATCCCAATTAAAAAGCCGCTTTAAAAAAGACAATGAAACAGTTGGTTTGACAACTGATAGTAATGAAATTGACAAAATAATGACTGATAAACAAGGTAAACACATTTCTAAATATTACAAACTATTGAAGGGAAGAGATTTAGAAAATGAATTGATTAAACATAATATTATAAGATGGACACAGGACACTAAAAAAATAATTAAAATAGAAGAATGGGAAAAATCATGGAAAGGGACCAACAAATTTACTTTATGCCAAAACTATAAAGAGAATTACCTGAAAATGTTTTATAGGTGGTACTTAACTCCCCAAAAAATCCATCAAATTTACAAATCAGGTAACATCAATTGTTGGAAATGTGGAAGACCGGAAGGGAATTTTTACCACATGTGGTGGCTGTGTACCAAAGCAAGAGATTACTGGCAAATGATCCATAAATTTATAGAAGGCATTCTTAAGATAAACATACCTTTTGAAGCAAATTTGTTCTTGTTGAACATTACCCATAATATTAGAATGTAAAGGCAAACAGGATTATATTATATATGGTCACCACAGCAAGAATAGCATATGCACAGTATTGGAAAGCATCAAATAATCCATCAATTGAGGAATGGTTGAGCAAATTATATGAAGCCAGAAATATGGATATATTATCTGCATTATTAAAAGGAAAATCTGAAGAAAATGTGAAAAAGGAATGGAGTGTTTTAGAATTGATTGAGGGGAATGAGTTATTGGATAATTTAAATAAATAAAGTTGATTTAAGGAAAAAAAAATTATTATTATTATTTTTTTTAGGAAGCACCATGTGAAAATGATAGAACGAGTTATAGACCAGGAATAAATAAATAGCTTGTAATGCGCGGTATTAGCCAGATGTAAAGGAAGTAATAACTAGAAGGTGTATAATATGAGAGATCTAATGTAAATATGTGTTTATGTCTTTGTTTTTGTATGTTAAATGTTGGATTTATATTAGGTTATGGGAAAATTCTTTATCTCTTTTATGTTGTACTATTCTATTCTAAATAAAAATTTATACTAAAAAAAAAAAACAAAAAAAACTACAAATCCCAGGATTTCATAGCATTGGGCCATGGTAATTAATGTGGTGTCAAAATGAATTATTTCTACAATGCAGTTGCAATCTAGGTCTCAATGATGCATATTAAATATTATTTTCCTTTCTGTTTTAAAAATTCAGTACATCCTGTTTACTTCTCCATGCTCTTTGTATTACTGTAGAGATATTTAAGACTATGGGTTATTCTATCCAGCATATTATCATTTTTCCCACACATTGCCCCAATTTCCCTTGTAAGCCTCATTGTACTTGGAAATTTGTGTTCCCCTACCCTCTGGAATACATCTCCTGGAAAACATAATTCAGCTATCCAATACAGGTTTGTGAGACTAGTAAATATGTTCTTACTACTTCATGAAATTTAAGGCCATGGTAAGCAACCAACACTTCCCCAGTGGCACCATCTGCTGAGCCAGGGGTTATTCCCACTGCAGTTTGCTCTGAAGTGAGATTCGGGGCAAACAACCTTTGTTCCCATTTAAAACCGCTTCCGATTCTCATTGGCTCAATTCCTGGAGGAAAGAAGCAGGGCAAACCCAAATAACCCAGGGTTTCCTGACACTACTTTGGAAGTGGGTTTTCTTTGGGGGGGGGGGGGAATTGATTCTGAAGCATGCCCAATAAATGGGAACGCCAGATCAGAATCAATAGAAATAATTGAAAAATCAATATATTGCTAAAGCAACTACTTCCTTTAGCAATAGATCAATTTTTAATTATTTTTATTTTTTAAATAAAAAAATATCTCTCGCCCTCCTCTTCCTCCTTTCTCCTGGGTCCCCCGGCCTTGCCCTGCTCCCATTCTGCAGTGCATATGCAGCAGCTCTCTCTTCCTCCCCTCCCCTCCCCTCCACTTCCTTCCTTCCTTCCTTCCTTCTCTCTCACCCCCTTCTTTTCCTTCCTTCCTTCCTTCCCGCTTACCTTCCCTCTTTCCTTGTGGCGCTGCTGCCATGCTGCTGCTGCTTCCTCAGTACTGGCAGGGCTTGTGGCACTGCTACTGCACTGGCCAGCACTGGCTGAGCGGCAGTGGTGCAGTAGCAGTACCGGAAGCCCCACTAGCATTGGGGAAGCGGTCGCAGCAGGAAGGAAAAAGGGAAGGTAAGCAAGAAGGAAGGAAGGAAGGAAGGAAGGAAGGAAGGAAGGGAGGGAGGAGAGAAGAGAGAAAAGATGAGAAGGTCTGGTCAGGACTGCAGCCTTCCAAAGGGGTTCCCAGGGCATGGGCGACTGGCAGAAGGGCTGCTGCCATTCCCAGCTCCATCTAATGGGAACGACAAGTATTCCCAGAAAAAAAAGTCATCCCACAAAAGTCCCTTTTCACAGTGAGAATGAGGGATCTTTTGGGAATCACTTAGAAAGCAGAGTGGAGCCGATTCGGAACGCGGATTGTACCCCAAGTGGAAATGTCCTCCGCCCCCAGTTTCTTACATCCAGTATTATTTTCTCTTATCCTGGGCCATGGATGGGCCATGATCTTTGGCAAGTAGGACTGATGAGAAAACAACCTCTATCCCAAGGTCCTTTAGTTTTCTGCCCAGAATCAATTAGTTCCTTCCAAAATGTTAGCTATATCTAAGAGTATAATTTGTTCGCACATGGATAGGAAGCAGTGGCTAATGGTCAGTGGGCTCGATGAGTTCTGTCATCCATATGGATATGCTGGAAGACAGCCCATCTCTCAAGGCATGTCAGGCCTACACAACACTCGTTTCTGTTCTTCCAGCAGAGAACCAACTACCAACATGATGTATCTGTGCCTTCTACGGGAAATGGCAGAAGCCATACCACCTTCAGAACCCTCCATGCACTTCAAGGACCTATGTTTCACTATCACTGGTTAAGTGGAGAGCTTGGAATTAATTGTGGAGTTCCAAACATGGTTCCAGATAATTCCGCTTCTATGTGTCATTTCCCCTCAAGTAGCTGCCTTTTGTATTTTGTAATGCTTCTCCTCCCTAGAAGTGCCTCCTGTGTGTTGTCCTTCCAGGAGTATCTGCTCTGCTCTATCCAAAAAAGCCTACTTGATGTATTGAAATGTAGATACCTGAGTTCCAAGCTGTCGTACCTTCTCTTCCAGCAGGACAACCAGCTTGCACTTGTTTCAGGTAGAACTCTTCTCTCTACATCTTCAGACAGGAAGATAAACATAGCACAGATGTTGCAAAGGTTTTGGAGTTGCTGTCCAAAAAAGTAACTTTTCCAAGCTCTAGGGGAGATAGATAGAGAGAGAGACACCCATGATAATGACACACATCCCCTTAGGTAGAAATAATAACTAGCATGAGCTCAGTGATTTAAAAGAGGGAAGTGTTCTGGTTTGAAGGCTTGACCCTGTCTTGTTTTTGACATACAGGTAGAATTGTGCATAACCATGCCTACAATAAGACAAGAGCGAAAGCACAGTAAATGCAACATAGGGTGAAAAAATCCAGGAAAGAGAGGTAGGGTAATAAAATGGAAAGGGTAGACAGGTGATATGGTGCCATTTTATCTAAAGTGTCTTAGGTAAATATATATATATTAAAAAATAGAAGCCAAGAATCCATAGAGGTGACATCAGGAGTCACCAGAGTAAGAAATGACTTAGGGACACAATGTTATTTTATCAGCTGACTTCAGAGTTATCCCAGAAATGTCAGGACTTAATAGCAAATGCAGATACTCAATAAGGACATGCCAACCTGGGCATGACAGGAGAATGATAGGGCTGTCACTGGTAATGGGAAAAGGAGGAGAGGGGGGAAGAAGATCTGAATGCTAAGATAAGTCCTGATTTAGAGTGTTTTGCTTCAATTTCTGTCCAAACATTCAAAAGGAGCTATCAGAGAGGCTGAGATGCTTCAATGGTCACCGGGTGAGAGGTACAATGGAGGGAAAGGTAGATTTAGGAACTTTCGGTAGACAGATGACAGGTGAATCCAAAGGATTAATCTTACATAGCCCTGAGAAAGAAGTGATAAAACTATTATAGGAAAAAGGGATAATTTCACTATTTTCTTCCACTTCTTACTAAAATCAAGAAATGACAATAAGTCTAGGACAGAAATTTGCTGCTCAAAGTCTAATTAACCCATGATGCTGGATATCTTGATTTGCAAATAGGAAAACATCTTGTTATTTTGTTTTTATTTTTTAATTAGAGATGGGTAAATAAAGATATTTCTGACTTTGCACCACTATTCTCACTTTGTGGAGACATGTGGAGTGCGACTCAAGATATGGTGTATTTGTGTGTAGGTGGAGGCTTTGTGCATATAACTAGGCATGTATTAAGGGTGAGAGGCAATAGCTCTGCAGTGTAAACCACTGTTTCAGGTATTCATGCTTTAGCAACATCCACAATGGATCATCATAATGGACTTTATGAATACTGAATACTGATAGGGATGTGCCATCAGATCACATAACACCTATATTGTACCAGCTGCTCAGTTTAAAGGACAGTTTAAAGGAAGGGCTGTTACTGGGCTTTAAAACTGGGTTCACTTTTTTTGGAGGACCTCCTTCATTCAGGTATACCTGTCCACACACTTAAATGTGCACTGGAGACCCAAGCTTTATGGACCAAAGTCATTGCTAGTATGAGCAATTAGACTGATGGGCTCAAAGTACAAGTTCGGCTTGGTGGTGTCCTGCTGTATGTGGAACTCGGTACCGACTGAGGCTCAGTACAGACTGGTGCTATGTGCCAGCCTGGGGCCAATTTTAGGGGTAGGTGAGCAGAGTGTCCACACACTCCTGAGCCCTACCATGCTGTCCAGGCACCATCATGGCTCGCCCCCATCCACACAGGGGTTGCCATGATGGCGTACATGCAGTGCAGCATAGCGTAGCGTCCAAAAGGCACTGTCCCACGCATACATCATCGGTGCACGTGAGGGCGCCAATAGTGGCCTGGGTGTGTCCCAGAAAGAACCCACTGGAAGTGGGTTCTTTTTATGGCTCACGGAGGCCGAGTTGTTTGGTTGCTGCAGCCTCCGTCAGTCTGTCCAGCCCCTGAGTCTTTAAGTCCTAAAGAACCACTTGTTTATCTCGGTCATAAGGGATCGGAATGAGTTGGCACTCCAGCATAGCCAGTGATGAGGAATTCTGGAATTCATGCACTTTGCATTAGCAAAGGGGCAGTGAAAGAACATTTGGAGAGTTGCGTGACTGCTTCAGAGGCTTCACCCTACAAAGGTACCATATATATATATATATATATATATATATATATATATATATATATGTGCATGCGGAAGGTCCTGTGCTTATTCATTACAATCACCCATTAAAACCATCAGGTATCAGGAGTGCCAGTATGTTTGGACCCTGAATTAGATGGATGTGTAGTCTGAGTTAGTAAAAAGGAAAAATCATATGTTTATCCTTGAGAATAACAATCCAACTGCTAAGGAAGAAGAATCCATAGCGGAGCAATGGTTAAAAGGCCTGGCAGAGTTTCATAGGACAGACAGAAGATAAGGAATTGGCAGGAGTGTAAATTATATACCCATCAAAACTAACATACCTTCCCTCAAGATCCAGGAGCACAACATGTGGTTTCTAGTCCACCCTGGACTGTGGGACTGCAGCCATTGATATTGGGGGTTGGGGGTGCTTTGATTGTGAGTTTCTGCATGGAAGAGAGTTGGTCTGGGTGGCCCCTGTGATCTCTTCCAACTCTATGACTCTATATTTAAAAGAAAAAAAACAATGCACACTGAGAACAGAAAGAGCATCATTTGGCATGAGAAACAACAATCAGAAAAAAAGGTATCTGTTATAAAAAGAGATCATGCCAGAGAATTTAAGACTCATCAGCAAATGAAAACTGTTCATGAATTTGGTACCACACAGTAATTTTGAGCCTTTGAAATATAGGGTTTGTTCCCCCACATATGAGCAATTAGAATGGAAGGAGATGATGATTCTGGATGCTAGCTGGACAGAAAGGACAGGGAGAGCTGAAATAGATAGGGACAGTTTTATTACATTTATTTCACCCTATTCCCCACATTCAATGCAAGTGTTAATGAAACTGAGGCACAGATGTCTGGATCTTTTGGCAAGTCAAAATATGTCTTGGTGCACTGAATGTTTTTTTTATAAAAGAAAGCGGATGTTGGAGTGGGTTGGAGGTAAGAAACAAGGCTGCATGTGCAGCGATAAACAATAGACTCAGCCTATGGAACCAAAGCTATAGAAAATTATAGCCTTGTCACTGAAGGAGAGAGTCAGAGATTTCTGGCTTGCCATGCAATAAATCTGCTGGTGAGGATAGAAAAAAATGAGAGGAAAAAAGAGAGAGAAGGTACTGGCACTTAATGAGAGCATACAGCATGTTCTCCAATCACTTTATTAACCAATTCAATGGTTCACTGTGCAACAATTAAAAACCATGGCATATACTGGTCTGTGGGCTGGGCGAGGGTTGGTACTACTATTGTGGTTATTTTCACTATTGTTGAATTATTATTTTAATATATATTATTTTAGAACCTTCTTAAATTTCTCTACCTTCTTTTCATATTTTTATTTGAAAAATAAAACATATTAGAATCCTGAAATGCTTAACCCCATCTAGTCTTGGAAGCTAAACAGGGTCATCACTGATTAGTACTTGTACGGGAGTGCCAAGAAACACCAGGTGCTGTGGCCTATATTTCAGAGGAAGGAACTGGCCAAGCCATCTCTGCTTTGAAATTCATGGGGTCACCATAAGTCAACTAGCAACTTGAAGGTGCATCACACACACACACACACACACACACTGAAGCCTGAGAAAATTTCCACTGTTGGGTGCTGTCATAGCTCCTGCTTTGCTTACAAAGATTATCGCTAGTAGTATAGCAGGCAGAACAGCCACAGACAGAATATTTTTATGCACAGAGCTAGCTTATTTATTGGATCCAAAATTGCTTCATTCCTGTCTTCAGTTGACACAGTCAGGTATACCAGAAGCAGACAGGCTAAGACCTGCCAACCCTCTCACTACCCTAGGTGCTGACTATGAAGAGCTGGAAGAGCTGGAGATGAAGCAGTAGATCTACCATTGCCAACTTCCCTACTCTGTGTATCCCTAAGGTATGAATAGCAAAGGTTGGGAAATTACCTTTTATATTAAAACTCTGAAATGCCAAGGACAATCCAAAATTCTGGAAGATTTAGTTCTGGCGAAGAGACTTTTTGCATCAAAGGCAAGGGGAATGTTGAATATGCTGTTGGATACAGGTTTGGCTTTTGCATCATGTTTCTATCAAAGGAGGGAAATTTTGGCCTTCTTTATTAGGATTAGTACAGAAGAGATCATGCATGCTGAAGCAGCCAATGAATCTGAAGCTGCTGTGTCCCTTGACCTCTTTCTCCAGAAACCTTTCTCTTCTACTTCACAGTGATTTGCAAGACCAATAGCAGGAGAATGTCTAGGGGGCTGAGAAATGGGCTCAGCCCAGAGCAGAGCAGAGAAATTCAGGTGTTTATACCCCCATCCCTGTATCCCACAGGACCTACTACCAGAGTGAACTCCTTACCTTGCCATGTTATTGTCCTAACGACAACCCCCCCTTCACCAGATCTGATGGGAAAATGGGGGCATTTCCATTTAACAGGTGGTGATGGGGTTGCTTCTAAGTAGTAGTGATAGTGTGGCAAGGTAAGGAGCACAGGGGGGCCTTTAAATATCTAGGGGTTGCTGCTGAATTTCCAGGAAACTTCACAGCAAACCAGGGGTCACATTGATCTAGGGTAAAACTGTTTACTCTGAGATTGGGCTGGATCTACCAGATCCATGGCTGGTTGGTCAGGATCACACTCAATCCTGGCCCTTGGGGTTTGGCCCACATCGTCCAAACAGGATGACATGAGGCTGGGGTGAACACAGGCCTTTTGGCTCATGCAAACAACTCATGCAAACAAACATCTCCGAGAGGCCTAGGAGATGAAAAGAGACTAGAGCTATAGCACTTTCCGTTGGTGCACTTCAGATTTTCCTATTGATATGATATGAGCAACAGGAGAATTCTCCTGCTGTTCTTCATAGCAAGTGAGCTTCACTCTGACTTTTGCTCTGAAATTTAAAAAGGGTATGCAAGGTGTTGACTTCCACTTCCCAAAGAGATTCAGCACATCGTATAGTTCTTTTAAAGTAGATACTAAAACCCAGAGAAGATGCACTGCTCCACTGGTACAGAGGCTATCAGCTGCTACTACAGGTGAAATTTTGCTACTAAGGATAAGAAATTCAAAAAAGGGGGTCAAAATGTATTTCTTGAATATTTAGAGAGCCTGATGAGAAGAATCCTAGACTAATGAGAATCTTTGCACTTCACTTATTCTGTGCAAGGTTCACACACAGTTGTATGGAACAAGAAACAGCATCATTTGTACAGAAAATAATATTCCTGCGGTGCTCAAAATGCTGTTTTCTGCAGAAAAATATAATATACTGTATTTTCCGGTGTATAAGACGACCAGGCGTATAAGACGACCCCCAAGTTTTAAGATGAAAATATAGACTTTAGCATATACTCACCATATAAGGCTACCCTCTTTCTGAGTAGCATGACAGTTGGCTGTGCACACGTGCACCAGCTTCAAGGGGCCTCCGAAGGCCCCTTAGAAGCCGGCGTGGGGTTGCCAGCTTCCCAGGCCGGAGGCCTGAGAAACCGGCGGCCCCAGAGCATGTGTACCCGCCTCTAAGGGGCCTCCGAAGGCCCCTTAGAAGCCAGCGCGCACGCTCTGGGGCCACCGGTTTCTCAACCCGGCGTACAAGACGACCCCCGACTTTTGACCCAATTTTATTGGGTCAAAACGTTGTCTTGTATGCCAGAAAATACGGTATATGAATTGTGTACAGAATGAGCCTCCAGCTGTGAATATTCTCTTGTGAGAAAAAAAATCCTAAAATTATTTGTTGAGTCTTTCAAGAAGACAATTTCGAAGAAGAAAATCCACCTACATTGTATTAACTCACCTACCTGAGGTGGATTAAGCTGACAACTCATAGCCAGTCCTTTTATGGAACCTAACTGGACTGGTAGTTGAGGTTTCCTTCATTGCTGGCAATGGGAGACAGTGTTCTACCACATTTGAGGAAGAAAGGGATTCAAGAGAGGTTTAAATGGCAAATGCTGGACTGCCAGAGAGTTCAGAAGGTATAGCCACCATTATTACCCAGAATGTGCCAGTTATGGGGTTCATTACACTCTGCCTCATGGTAGGGTCAGCCCTGCATGCCCTTAAAATCTGAACAAAGGATGAACAGGCACAAAGGTACCAGAACAAATAACAAGAATGAATATTGAGAACATATAACTGCATACAATTTTTGCTACCAAAGACCTTAGATATACCTGCCAGATTAGTATGTGTGTAACTAGTAAATAAGGCAAGTACGTGTTCTACTCTAAGGCTGAGAATCCAAATATTTGTTGAATTGCAACTCCCATTATTCCTCATCATGCTGGCTAGGGCTGATTGGCATTGCAGTCCAACACCATTAGGAGAGTGTCATGATTCCCACCCTTGTTCAGCACACTGAGTTCAATGTGACATAATCCCAAAAAATGACAGCATTAGGCTGTATGCTGTACCTGTATGCTTAGCTTGAACACAGTGGGATTTACTTTGAAGCAAAAATGTGTAGGGTTATCCTGTTAGGCATCTTTTAAAAACATACAGCCAGCTTGTTCTGGACTATGTCCTTCATGCTGTTAGCCTCAAACAGGAAAACAGGAGAAAATAAGGTGGTGAGGTGTTTCTTTCCTTTCTAAGGTGTTTCAGAAAGCCCCCCTTTTAAGGTGGGGGGTAACCTAGAATGCTTGACAATTTGGCCATAAATGAAGGCATTGAAGGCAAGGGAGGGAGATGAAAAATAAATTTTATTCATTTATTGTGAGGGCTTTCCTCCCCCTTTGTTTGTGCATGCACTGTGCATCAGGTTTATGTTTGTTTCTATATTGTACAGGTGCCTGTCTGTGCACAGCTGGCTTTTTAACCCTGCCAAGACTTGTTGCAGAAAAATAAAAATATTTGCCAGCCTTGCTTTTACAACAGCAATAACGACAATGGCAGTGCGCTTATTCCTTTGTGCCCTCTGCGTTTCAGAAAACAGTCCTTCACTGCCCACACGACACAGGAGTCTGGCACACAGCAGTGTTCTGCAGGCTGCCAGCCAAGGTGTTTTGTTCAGACTGGTGCTGGCAACAGTTTCATTGTCAAAAGGTTTGTCTTCATCTCAGAGGCCAGATGTAAACGCCAGGGAAGGGAGTTTGAAATCATTTTCATACTCTCCCTCACCTGTCATCCTGTTCTTTCCAGAGCAGCAATGCTTGGATGTTTCTTTTGTTTTGAAAGGACTGACTGACATATTGAGTTCCTAAATTTCAGGGCAAGGTTAAGTAATCTCAGGATGAGAATGCTGCCTTGAAAAGTATTCATTATTGTTGGCTGGAATCCTATTGATTAGCCCCACTACAGTAGATGTGATCACTAAATTATTGAATAGTGAATCAACACAGAAATAAATCCCATTTATTCAATGGTAGTGGTTTGAGTGTGGACTATGACACTGGACACCATGGTTTGAATCCTGGCTTGGCCATAGAAATCCACTGGGTTAGCCTGGGCAGTCACACTCAACCTCAGATAGAGGCAATGGCAGACTCCTGCTGAAGAACTTGCCAAGAAAACCCCATGAGAGGTTCACCTTTGGGTTGTCATAGATCAGAAATGACCAAAGCAATAACTTTTATGTAGGACTAGCAACAGAATTCAGATCATTATCATTATTGTCATTATTTTTATATTATTATATGCAAATTTAATTTAATTAATTTGCATTATATGCAAATTTTAAAGAAAATACAGATTATTAAAACTAGATAAAAAACATCAGTGAAAAATATAAGTATTTCCCCCCCGCCCCACCCCTGAAATGCCAACCAATCAGGGGGAAAATCCAATAAAACTAAGCTGGAGGGGCAGAATTTTACAAATCTTTTTCTACTCAAATGGCTGGGTTAATTTTACTAATTTACTAATTCGTTTCTCTACTGTGCTAGCAGACAAATACATCAAAGGGCAATAAGGAAAGGCCTAAATCTACCCACATAAAGTAGATCCTGTTAAAGTGATGGGAAATAGGTTAGCAATGGCTAAAAAATGCAGGCTGGGTGGTAGCTATGTCTCTTATTGCTGGGTTTTCAATTGTTTTTAATGTACTTCTTGTTATATTTTAATTGTATTTTGTTTTAGTGTTCAAAAACACACTGCAGAAAAGCAGGTTGAGACTGCTTTAACTGTCCTGGCTCTATGTTAGGGAATTCATGGAAGTGTAGTTTTTTTTGGGAGACATTTAGCCTTCTCTGTCAGAAAGCTCTTGTGGCACAATATGCTACAATTCCCAGGATTCCCCAGCACTGAGCCAGAGCAGTTAAAGTTGGCTCAAACTGGATTGTTTCTTTAGTGTGTTTGGACCAGTGTTCAGATCACCTTTGGATGAAGGAAGCTGTACTAATAAATAAATTAATATCCATAAATATTTTAACCTTCTTGTACCAGAATGGGACATTTAGGTCATAAGAGATGTATTTCATTGCAGCATCCACAGAGGATTAGATTTACACTGTAAAGGTTCTACAACTTTTTTTTCTCCTAATGTGCCAGGAATGGTCCATTGTGTCCATTGGCTACATTTCTTTCTTTCTCATGGACTAGAACTAGTTAGCACTGCTCTATTACATGGTCACCTGCACAGTTTTCAACACATTTTAGCCACATCAGACATGTACAAGTATATATGCATGTGTGTTTTACAAATATAAAATAGTGGGGGGAAATATCTCCCAATAATATTGATCTTTGCCATTAGGTTATCTTTTGTCCCAAGCAATGTAATGTTTTGATACCAGAAATGCAACTCTGCAACTCTGGAGGGTTCAATTCCTTTTTGGTTATGAAACCCACTGGGTGACCTTGGCCAAGTAACATGCTTTCAGCCTCAGGGGAAGGCAATGGCAAACCTCCTCTAAACAAATCTTGCTTGGAAAACCCCATGATAGGTTTGCTTTAGGGTCGCCATAAGCTGGAAACAACATGAAAACCTACAATAACAACAAACCTCCTGGATCTGGCACTCTTAAGGTCCCATCTCAGCCCTCTGAAGTTCTCCAGATTACAATACTTCTTTTCCCATGATATCATTATTTGATAGTTTTTCACTTTTTTCCTGGAATTCCTCCACTCCCATTTCTCAAATGTTTATTTAAATGCCTCCCTCTGGACTTTCAAGTAAGATCTGGAAGCCACTATGAACTGTTGTTGTTGTTTTTTAATCCCTCCCATTGGAATGTAATGATCTAAATACCTTGAAGGCATTAGATCTCATCTGGTCTTGGAAGCTAAGCAGGGCCAAGTGTAGCTAATACTTGGACTGCCAAGGAACACCGAAATATGTAGGCTATATTTCAGTGGAAGGCAATAGCAAAACTACTTCTTGAATAGTCCTTGCCTAAGAACACTGAGGATGCTCCCATTGCAGAATTAATGCAGTTTGACACCACTTTAGCTATCATGGTTCCACCCTATGGAATCATGGGATTTGTAGTTTATAGTGGCACCAGAGTTCTCTGAGAGAGAAGGCTACATATTTCATAACAATACAAATCCTAGAATTCCGTAGCATTAAGCCATGACAGTTAAAGTGATGTTGCATAAATTCTACAATTAGACGCAGCAAATGTGGTTGAAATTCATGGGGTTGCCATAGATAAGCATGCAGTAAGTTTAGTAGAAATTCATTGGGTTGCCATAACGCTGCTTTGCTCATACAAGTTGGAAAAGCGGGTTACAAATAAATCTATTATTATTATTATTATTATTATTATTATTATTATTATTAGCTGACCACTGACCTCCCACACACACCAGTGGAGGGCAATCCCTAGAAATGCCTCTAAAACTGAACTTGCCCCTTGAGCTGAAATATTTTCTCTATCCTCTGTCTCTAGGATTTCAGACAGGCCTCCCTCATCACTACCTGCCAAGGAGTGAACCTGGAACCTTTCACATGCAAAGTGTGTGTTCTCCAGCACCAAGCTATAGCCTTTCCTCAGTTAATTACCGTTAATTGACTCCTTCTGCTAGCCATTGTAGGATATTGTGTTTGACAAATCTGATAAATTATAAACAACCAGTTCCCCTAGTCACTAAGAAAGCCAGCAGCAATGATGGATGGATAACTGAACAATTTTTATGCAGCTCTTAGGACCTTAAAACATTTGGAGGCAAGACAATTTGTGTTCGGTGCCTTCTACTCACCACATTTCAACTGCCTTGCTTAAAACTGAAATGTGTATCAAAATGCAGCTCATGTTGTGCCAAATGTCAAAATATTTAAAAATAGTTGAGGAATTTAGTTCATTTAATTTGACACAGTATAATTAATGCAACCCAGTTCCCTTTTAAACTTGATATTTCTTTCAGGAAAAAAAATAGAATTATAGTATTTAAACAGTGCAAATTAAGAACAAAATTACCTTCCACTTTCCCTACAGCAAGACTATGTTTGCTGAACAGAGTATAAAAACCTATCACACCCTTTCAGTATTCAAAGATACATAATGAAGAAAGCTACAACCTTGTAGGTATAATTGGATATAAGTCCAGTTTAATTTAATGGGACCTCTTACTATTATCGGATGTAGCAAGGATCCATCCTGAGTTATTTCCATTTCCATTTCAATTTATGTACTTGGTGATTCAAGCAAAAATCAAAAACAAACCCAGCTTCCTTTGTTAGTCTACACCAAAAGTGACTTTTGTCTCTATGTAAAAGGATGTTGCTGTTGCAAATGTTTGAATGGTGGTGACTCCAGTGAGCAACAAAGAAAGGATGGGCACCCACCAATGGGATTGCTGGTTTTAGATATTTCTTCAGAAGTGTTATGAGATGGGAAATAACCATGACATTATTATGCTTATTGACAACATTTGGTGGGGAATCTACATTGTGATTATTGGTTTTTTGCCTTGTTTCCTTGGAGGAATTCTGTCAGAGGCTACATGCTAGTGGAAGGCAATGCCATAGCCATAAATAATTGTCATCACTCACCTTCCCTTTGCTCCTCCTTTCTCTGCTAAAATCTGAATCAGAGCTCAGAAAAGTGATTTTTCTTTTGTTTCTGCTCCTGGTCTATATTGTCTGGGAGATTTGGGGAGTTGAAGTTGTCCAGAAGTGTAACTTTTCTGAGCACTGTCTGAACTGCTTCAGATCAGAGACAGCTTTTGAAGCTATATCAAGAGCAACTTATGACCCTAGGGCTGCTGGCTGTGCATCCCTATGAAGAACTAACCATATACAGTATTTTCTCTAAAAATATGATAAATGCTCAAAGTGTGTGATTCAGTTTAAAACAATTTCTATCATAGCTGTTTTTCAGTTAAGTGGAACATGCAAGTTTTCAAGGTATTATTTTCAGTTACAGAAGCTGGAATAATTTTGTTTGAAAGTTGCAGCTAAAATTCAGTGTTGTTATGAATATGTGCACACACACACACACATGCTTTAAAAGAAGGAAACTTTTTGGGGTTCAACCTCAAGTTACTGCAATAAATGGTGGAAGTAAAAGATTTTCTGCTTGGGGCTAAAGTATGGTGCAAGAGTGTCTTTCTAGAGAAAGAGAAATGTATTGTAGTCTCAACCTCCACAAAGAAGAAAGATTTCCTACTAGGAAAAGTGCACTTTAGAAAATTGTATTATGCATACTGACCATCTGAGCCGATTTAGTAAGTGTTCTCCACGTGAAAAGTATGTAGCTGTGGGGTTTAATTGGGCTACAGCAGTTGTTGATTGGTGTGGGCATTTATTTCCCAAAAACCCTTAAAATACTAGTGACTACCCAAAGAAAGTGCTCTCTAAATGCAATGCTCTAATATACAATATTGCTTTCAGACTGAATGAAGGTTATCAGTGTGGAAATGACTGAATATTAATTTCTTTCTAATCTTATTAGCTGAATTGGCAAATGATATGCATGCTAGATAGAATGTCATATTGTCCCATTTCACCATTTGATGTCCACTGAAATCCTTACTTTGCTTGACCCTGTAGAAATTGTCCACAAATAAAGGAGACATAGGTCCAAAACACACTGCAGATAGAATCCAGTTTGAGATCGCTTTAACTGCCCTGGCTCAGTGCTACAGAATCTTGGGAACTGTAGTTTATTGTGGCCCCAGAGCTCACTGACAGAGAAAGCTAAATTATGGACTATTTAACTGTTGCCTTTACACCTTGTTCTGCCCTAAGGAGTCAAATCAAAGTATCATCCATGTCCACACTCACAAAGGAACACAAAGTAATGAAGGCTCAGAGAAGCAGTCAAGAGATACTTAAAGCAAAAACTGAATACAAACATGTTCCCGTTTTGGGGCTAAAAAGACCAGCAAAATGCAGCATGTTCCTGGTGGCTTGAGGGCATGGCATATGCACAATGCACATCCCCAAGAAAAGTGGGAACATGTTGTGAAGCCGTCCCTCTGCCCACACGGCAGCAGTTTTTGGTGCTCAGGCAGCACACTATCGGAGCTTTGAAAAATCACTACATCAGCAAAGGTGCCTTTTTCCCAGCGCAAAAAGGAGCATATTTCTGCCACTTCTTTTTGCACTCAGAAAATGCCAGATTGGGAGCGGGGTGTGGGGTTGCTGTGGTGCCACACCATGTGGCTCTGGGGCAGCCCCAATATGGTGTTTTGGGGCCATCTGTTTCAGCCTTTAGTTTCATTAAGATAGGCTGCATTCACACTGCAAAAATAATCTAGTTTGACACCATTGCCATAACTCAAGTCTATGGAATTATGGGAGTTGTAGTTTATTGTGGTATGAGAGCTCTCTAACAGAGAAGGCTAAATGTCTCACCAAACTACAATTCCCATAAAAAGTCCATGTCAATGGGAGGAAAATGTTAAGAGACTTTTTGGCCTGGCTTTGCCAGTAAACCCAGAAAGTGATAAGGGATATTCTAGACATTTGCTATTGCACGTGAAAACTTTGTTTACTCATAGAGAAGAACAGGAAAGGTTTCTTCATGATGGAATGCTCCACAGCTTTTGTGGAGCTACTGGCTTGTAGCCGAAAAGCAGGATCACCATTATCTGCCTTGCATAGAAGGAGTAGATTTCACAAGTTCGATATGAATTCATTCAACTGGGGGAGCTCTTTTAAACACAGATAAGAGTGACTTGCTATAAGCACCACCTGTCTAAAGGAGGAGAAAGGCTGCTCACCCAAGTCAAAGCTCTAGGGAAAGAACATTTAATGATGTGAGGGATAAAGTGGGGAGATATTTAGTGAAGTACAGAGGATTATACTGGAAAACAGGCTAGTTATATTTTGACTGACCTCTGTCTTCAAGTTTCATTTCAAATTAGGTCATGAAATCTTTTGAAATATCAGAGGAGATACTACTTTAGAAGACATATGATGTGGAATTTAACTGCTGAGAATAACTTTTGTTTTTCAAAAGGCAGGGTGAAGAAAAAAATACTACTTGCAAAATATTTTGCAGTACATAAGCACTTTTTAAAAATCTGAAACATCTAACATACATTTACTTAGAATCCATCTGGTAACACCAGTTATGTTTATAAATGCAAAATTATTTTAACATTGGCTCTGTGGGCTTTTGGTTGCGATCCAGAACTGAGTTTTTGAAAGGATGCCCATCATTATATCTTTTCTGTTGTTTAACCAGGCAGAAACTGGAATGACTTTGCATTTGTGGTAACACATCAAGAACTTGAGAGAAAATATAAGCTGCTCTTGCAGCTCTTGTTCTAGTGAATAATCACTATTTATTTGAATATCTAGTGGTATATGGTAGAAACAATAACATCTCATCCCTTATTAAAATGTGCAAAGGTATTTAAGGCAGAAGTGACTGTTACTTTTTACAAATCTTTCCCTGTTAAATCACCAGGGTCACCACTTGTTTATTTTTTTTAAAAAAAAGAATGTGAACTGCATCACCAAAAAGTGGGGGAAAGGGGATACAGATTTTGACCAAATGCACATATGCTAATTTATATATAGCTGTACATTTAGAAATGTAGCTAGAATTTAAACAGAAGTACAATGCATTAGCTATCAAGGAACTAGATCCTCAAGTGTATGAACATATCATTAAATAAATCATTCATGCTATAATATTTCCAGTTTCTATGTATGGTTGCGAAAACTGGACAATGAAGAAAGCTGATAGGAAGAATACAAGATCATTTCAAATCAAATCATGAAGGAGAGTTGATTCTAGCTCAAACCAGACCTGAACTCTCATTAGAATCCAAGATACCTACACTGATGATGTTTTGCTTTGGACATATCATGAGACATTGGACAAAATGTTTAGTAAAGGCAGTAGGAAAAGACAAAGATTGCACTACAGGTGGATTGATTCAATCAAGAAGGACATGGTCATGAATCTGCAAAATCTGAGAAGGACAGGTGATGACTGGGGCCCTTGGAGATTTCTCATACATAGGGTCACTATAAGTGGGAGTTATCTTGACAGTAAGCAGCAGCAGCAACAACCCAATGGTTGTTAATATTCATTGTCCATTAGTGTACCTGGTGGTATTTGTTATTAACTGTCATCAACAGTCCTGCTTGCAGTTGAAAGAGGCAGAGGAAATGGGTGTCAAGCCATTGCTCATGCCTTGCATTTCACTAAGGTGTTGAATTTGTTCTTAATTTTATTTTGAGCTTTAAAAGAACTGTTCATCTCCCAAATAGATTCAGCACCTTAGATACCTCTTTCAAAGCTGGTGTGCAGGCTTTAAAGGCAAATCACACACAAAATTAAAAATTTCTCTTACAGTGGTGCCACTTGTCCTGATCTTGTCTTCTTACCTGGAAATGTGAGGTAGCAATTTCTGAGATTTCAGCTGGTACCCTGAATCCTGAAAACTAAGACACAAACAAAGAAGTCCTCTCATTGTAGGGTAGATGTGAATGTCTTGTTTATATGGACAAGTCATATTCTCCAATGGAGTTGGTAATTGTGGATATGTTTGCTAAGGGTGAAATGATGGCACCTTTCCAGGGCACCAGCTGGCTTCCAACACTAGTTCTTATTCTGATATTCTTTCATCAACAGCTTGATAAGGGAGGCATTATTCTCTTTTAATAAGTTCTAATACTGCTGGCTTATAAGTGTCTTGTATTTGAAAGCCTCTGATTTTTGTTTACTTTTATTAGTGTTATAATCTGCTTTAGATTTTGCCATGCTGCCCAGTTATAACCTGGCTCAGGGGTATAGCTATGGGGCTGGTGTGATGTGGGAAATGAGGGCATTGCTCTCTAAACAAGAATTCGCCCCTGAAATAAATTCTCTTTCAGTCCCCAAATTTCTAGCAGTGCAGGGAATGAGACATTGAAAATTGTTTACACATAGAACTCTTATTTTCTGTATTCACATTCCCTGAGTCACTTTCCCTGTCCCTTTTCTTTGAATACCTAAACACCTTTTCTAAATGCTCAACTGGAGTTTTAGGTTACTGTATGCTAGATCTTTGGGGACTGAAGGAAAATTTGACTTGTAGGGGGGACAGAGTTCTTATTTGAGGGGCTAAGGCGGGTTACACACCGCCATTTAGTACGTATTCTATACGTACTAGGGTTAGGAAGGGGCGGTGCTTCCGCACCCCCCTAACCCTAGTACGTATAGAATACGTACAAGATGGCAGCACCCTGTTCATATGGGCGCCGCCATCTTTACGTATCAGACGCTGTGCGTCCGGACGTTGCGCGGCGTCTATGATGTCGTGAGTCCGCCCCAGGCGCTTCGCGACGTGATAGAGGCGCCGCAAGAAGAAGCTCCAAAATGGAGCTTCTTTTTTGCTCCGTG
This sequence comes from Sceloporus undulatus, assembly GCF_019175285.1. Lineage (NCBI taxonomy): Eukaryota > Metazoa > Chordata > Lepidosauria > Squamata > Phrynosomatidae > Sceloporus > Sceloporus undulatus. Next base: position 303,210,155 of record NC_056523.1, on the reverse strand, counting down.
CGGGAGCCGTGCGGTGTGGCTGCTGCGGCTCCCTCACGGAACAAATAGCGCCGGCGGGAGACCGCCTCAAAGCAGCGGTCTATAACCTGCCAATGTCATTTTACACACGCACCCATGTAGGTTCACTGGGTGTTATGGCTAATGCTTCTGGTTTCTATTAAAACCTCTCTCATATATTCATTCTGTCTTTGTTTGCTCAGAGATTTTTGAGAAAAAAATGACATCTTTTCCAAAGCATTTTCTGAAATCTGAGTAAAGCATGGCCTGTTTCAAATGCTTCCTAGTCAGTCCTCCATTGTTCTCAGCCTCCTCTTTATCCTGTTCCTACTTTCTAAGTATCTTCCCCATATTCTTCATTTTCAGAAAAACTGAAAGAGTGAAGTGAAACAGAAGCTTACTCCTCAAGCCCTTGTAAGGTCCCAAAGAGAACTGTAGTGCAGGCGTCGGCAACCCCCAGCCCGCGGGCTTGATGTGGCCTGCGGAAGTGGCAGGACCGGTCCCAGCCTGGTCCTGCCACCGCCACCACCTCCTCCACCTCCACCTCCTCCTCCCCAGGCCGTGCGGCCCTCCTCCTCCTCCACCACACGGGGGAGGAAGAGGAGGACCGCATGGCCTGGGGCAGAGAAGGCAAAGGGGGAAGCCCCGCGCCACCCTCCCTGCCTCCCAGCACCGCCCACTTCCTTCTCCTCTGCCTCCTCCGCCCCGCCCCCAGGCCATGCAGGAAGAGGAGGAGAAGGAAGAGGAGGCAAAGGGGGAAGCCCCGCAGGGCCCCGCGCTGTCCTCCCTGCCTCCCCACGGGGCCCCGCGCCACCCTCCTTGCCTCCCCGCGGGGCCCCGTGCCGCCCTCCCTGCCTCTCCATGGGGCCCCACGCCACCCTCCCTGCCTCCCCATGGGGCCCAGTGCTGCCCTTCCTGCCTCCCCACAGGTCCCAGCGCTGCCCTCTCTGCCTCCCCAGGCCGTGCGGTGCATGGAGGAGGGTGGAGGAGGAGGAGGAAGAGGAAGAAGAGGAAGAAAAGGAGGAGGGGGCAGCAAAAGGAAGAAGAGGAGGGAGGAAGAGGAGGAGGGGGCAGCAGGAGGAAGAAGAGGAGGGAGGAAGAGGAGGAGGGGGCATTAGGAGGAGGAAGAGGAGGAAGGAAGAGGTAGTGAGTGGCCAGAGGCCTCAAGGTTTTTTAAAATTTTATTTTGTGTGCTTTTAATGCTAACAAGTCTCCCTTGCTTTGACAATGATAGTGTGATGATGATGATGATGATGATGATGATGATGATGATGATGATATGAGTCAGCTTCAGAGGCATGCAAGCACTGTTTCAGAAGCCAAGAGAGTGTCACCTTCCAAAGTGTGTTTTGTGTGCTTTTAATGCCAACAAGTCTCCCTTGCTTTGACAGTGATAGTGTGGTGGTGGTGGTGATGATGATAATGATGATGATGATGATGATGATGATGATGATGATGATGATGATGATGATATGAGTCAGCTTGAGAGGCATGCACGCACTGTTTCTGAAGCCAAGAGAGTGTGACTTTCCAAAGTGCCTTTTCTGTGTGTTTTTGGTTCTTTAATGGTAATATTGATATCAGAAAGCCTCTGAGGCAAGGCCAATGTAAATTGCTGTGATTTTTACAAACTCATGCGCAGTGAAGAAAAACCAAAGTCCCTTGACCAAGTACACACTTCTGAGAGAAGTACAGTTGAATCTGAGGGCAAACCCACTTCTTGTTAAACCACCTTGACATATTCAGTATGCATAGCATGTTCGGTGTGAAACCCAAAGAGTTTGGTTATCGAATAAGCCTCTGAAATATGCAAGGGGCCATGTTAAAATAAAGCCATGTTCAATGCCCAAATGTGCTATTTGGAATGGAGGGGGGGGGGGGGAGTGGTGGCCAGAAAGGGAAGTACATTTCTGCCATCTGTCTAGGAATAATGCCCAAATGTCCTCTATTTTGATCATGCCTAAGAAACATGCATTTATATTAACATGTTTTTAAAACTATCAATTTTTTCCGTGTGTCCTCCATTTTTTAAAAATGTGCCCTACATTTGAAAATTTTGTCCTACATTTGTCCTACATTTGTCTCAGTTTGGAGGTCCAGACTTATGGCAACCCTAGATGTGCATGCCCACACACTGCTTTTCAAAAACACTGTAACAAACGATCTGTTAGGAGTCCCAAGTTTATTTTTAATAAAAGAAGACCTGAAAACAACTCTTCTCTTGCACCTTTTATCAATGGCAGTTTCTCCATATTGGTCAGTATTATGCATTATGAATCTGCCTTAGTTCAGTAAAAAAGAAATCAGTTATTGGGGCCTTATTAAATATGTTTGCCAAAATGGGTACCTCTCAAATGGTTTTTTTAAAGCCTAGTTTGATACCAGCATGCCTTCAAAATGTCTGAAATGGATCCTGCTTGCTCATGCTTGATCCTGCTTGTTCACAATTGTTTACTCCAGGACCCTATTTCCAGAGTACGATGTGTCTATTTTTCCCAACTGCACACCTATCAGTTTTACACCTGCACCTTTTTTTCCAAATACATATTCTAGATCCAACTATGTGGTTTAAAACTCTTGCTTGTTAAAGCCACGTGCATTCTGTCTCAGAAAAGCAAGTCTGTCTTGAGAGAAAGTGAAATGCCAGTAATTTTTTTATTTAAAAAGCCCAGTTACTCTTTGACAAAGGATAACTTCTGACTTTCCAAACCAGACTCATCATAAAGCTGGGATGAAAGTGAGGAAATATATCACCTTCTCTACCCATCATCTTTTATAGGAACAAAATCCATTTTAGAGACCAATAACTAAATCATACATGGAGGATTAAAACAAGGCTAGCTTACTTACGTTTATCAAAATCAGCAAGACCTGATTCACAGAAAATATTAAAGAACATAAAAAGAGCCAGGGCCAAACCTAAGTCCAATATATAGTCTAGCATCTTGTTCCATAGCAGCCAACCTGGGGCCCTTTCATGTTAAACAATTAGTGCACTACATACCTTCCAGCAGTCCTGATTTGTGATGGACAGTCCCAATTAATCCTCTGTAGTCCCACTTTTTCAGCTGCTTTTTAAATGTCCCTGTTTCACTCTCCTCCTCCCATTTTCTCTTTTTGTTCTTAACTTACTTCAGTTGCTGTGGGGGAGGAGTGGGCAGAATCTTGTGCTTCCTAGTAGGCTTAACCAAAAGCTAACTGCTGCAGCTTCTCCAAACTAGTGTGTTTTTCTTCATAAATAACCTTTCCCATCTTGATCCCATTCTGGTGTGGCCTGGACACACGTGTCCTAGTTTTTATCTGTAAAACATTGGACAGCATGGCACTATGATTCCATTGTAACTGCTGTGGCTGCATCCTATGGAATCCTGAGATTTGTAGTCTAAGGAGGCACTAGAATTCTCTCTCAGAGTATTCCAAATACTGTTCCCTATATTGCAAATCCCAGGATTCTATAGAATACTGCCATAGCAGTTAAAGTTTAACAATAGTGCTATAATTCTATAGTGTGAAAGGCCGCAGATGATGTGGGGAAGCTGAAAACCAGGATAATAGTTCTTCCCTGCTATTGTGTCATGCTGATTCTGATACCAGGTATAGCTTATGGACAGTATGATTTTGTTGTTACATGCCTTCAAATAATTTCCAACATAAGGTGCCTTTAAGGCAACTCTATCATGGAGTTTTATTGGCAAGATTTGTTCAGGGGCGGTTTTGTCATTGCCTTCTCTTGAAGCTGAGAGCATGTAACTTGCCCAAGGTCACCCAGTAGTTTTCATGGCCAAGCAGAGAATTGAATCCTGGCCTCAAGTCTTAGTCCAATACTCAAAGCACTATGCCCCGCTGTCTCTCACAGTAGGACATGGGGTGGGATGCTATCAGTACGTTGATGACACCCAGATATATTTCTGTCTTCAGATGATGTCTCTCCTCTCTGTGTATGTCTGAAAGTGGTAATGGACTGGATGAGGGAAAACAGATTAAAACTGAATCCAGACAAACTGTACGTACTTACAGTAAGGGCCCCTAACCCAGGTATTGTGGTACAACCTCCAGTCCTAGATGGGGTCACACTCTTTTGAGAAGTACACTTGGTGCAAGAACGGTGAAACCACCTTGACATGTTCAATATGCATAGCCATGTTAAACCATGCTAAGTGTTAAACCCAAGGGGTTTGGTTATGGAATAAGCCACTGAACTATGCAAGAGGCCATGTTAAGTAAATCCATGTGAAATGCACAAATGTGCTGTTGTGTGTGTTTTGGAATGCAGGTTGGGGGTGTTTGGCCAGAAAGGGACCGAGGAGGAGAGGGCGGGCACACGCCTCCTCCTCCCCGCGGGGCTTCGGTGGAAGCTCCGCCCCCAGCATGCGGCTCCGCCCCGGTGTGTGGCCCCGCCCCCGAAGGGTGGAAGCTCCACCCCTCGCACCTTCAGCTCCCTGAGTTGTCTGAGGGACAGCAACCCGGCCCCCAGCTCAAAAAGGTTGCCTACCCCTGCTGTAGTGTGTTAAGGTTTTTGGTTTGAGTCGTTACTGATGAATCAGAGGTCTTAGTAAGATGAAATTCCCAGAAACCATTGATGGTGGGTAGCTCCTGTGTCAGTGAGCTGTCAAATTAGTCTAGATTTTATTTATTTTATTCTTATTTTATTTATTTTGAATTTTAAAGAAACTCTCTAGACTGCTGAACCTTATTCCCAAGAATAGATTCAGCACTCTGGATAACCCTTTTAAAGTTCAGCATTGGGCCTGGTTATTAGATGGATAAGAGACCAAGGGACTTTTCATAAAACACAGTTCAGTTCAGTTCAGTTCATCTTTATTATAGTCATAGACCAGCACAAACACAGGACACAATTATAGCACTGTGATGGCACTTAAAATGTTATGATTCCATCCTATGGAATTCTGGGATTTGAAGTTTAGAGAATTCAGAATTCTCTGCCAGACAGCTTTAATATTTCTTCAAACTACAAAGACCAGGATTCCACAGGATGGAGTTGTGTCAGTTTAAGTGGAATCATATTGCAATAACTGTGTTGTGTCAAAGGGACCCAGGGGATCCCCAGGTAGAGCCAGGAAAGAATGTACCTGAAGCTCTAGAGAGTTTCTGCCAGTTAAAATTGAGAATACTGGGCTGGTTGGAGGAATGTACAAGGAAGCTTTCTGTGTTCTCAATCACTCCTCAACCTCTGCTATTTGCATTTTGGCTTTGCCTTGGATAGGAATTATAAAATACAACAAGAAAGGAGAGCTGGAAGAATGAGATGCCCAGATATCCTCTCTAAAGGGCAAAGAAAAACATAGACACACTGAGCAGCCCAGCTACAAAGGACTTAGACTGTAATTTCTTTACACAAGGACTAGTTTAAGTGTGTAATAAACTTCCAAGGTCATCAACAAGAGAAGTTAGCATAAACAGTTTTATAAAGGAGCTAGGCAGGAATTTCAAAGTGGCAATGGGGAGGGGAAATGCTTTGGAGTTTTACTGCTGACACAACAAAGGAGATCAGATCAAGATATGTAGCTTCCCTCCCCTGCCAGCTAGGGCTGATATTTCATTCCCCTCACCTTTTGAGAGAATTTATGGAATCTGAAAGCATGTGTGATATTTCAGTTGCGGGAATGTTTTATATTTCATATGGTTTAATATGGAAAATTAGCAGATCTACCTCTCATGTCTGTCTATTGTTATTGCTAATGTTGTTATCTGTATAAATAGCACATACAATGTTTCATCATATAATGAAACCAATTGTAAAAAATGCATAAACATATTAAGAGAAGCATAACCTTTTCGACATGATAAACCCGGAATATGATTGCATTTAGGACAGTAGTGGGTTATGCATGTAGAGAGTGGTGTTGAACTAGTAAATTCTAGAATGAAGGTAAATTTCATAGTCATAGGCCTAAAAAGAATATCAAACAAAGGCAGCTATGTTGATCAATCAGTCATACACACACACACACACACACACACATTTCTTTTTTCTTTTTTTAATAAAAACTAATTCTACCTTTTAAAAAAAATTCTCTCCCAGGAACAGGACTTTCATCAAGATAATGAATCATAATTGCCTATTGAACATGAAGCCACTCCAAAATATTCTGCATGACACTTGGGATAACTCACAACACGATATTGTTGCTGGGGTATGCTGTGGTGAGGATCACAGTTGTGCTCAGAAGTGTGTCTCTAAACTAAGAGGTACCAGGGGATGTTGGAAAAAAAGATAATGGCCGATAATAATAATAATAATAATAATAATAATAATAATAATAATAATAATTTTTAAATTACATTTCCCGCCTCTCCCTGCAGATCGAGGCAGGATTACAACAAAAGAAAAAACGTTACAAGATAAAAAACTACAATTTCATATAAAATACACTCAATAAAACAGTAAAACAATAACCACTAATACAATACATAAATTATCATTTAAAATACTGTACACATCTTTACAAATAGAGGTGGGGTATTTCTAACTCTCTTATGACAGATTAGGTGGATAGGCCTGCTGGAAGAGATTCATCTTAAGTGCCTTTTTAAAGGCATCTAAGGTGGTAATTTGCATTTTGGCTTTGTCTTGAATAGGAATTATAAAATATATCCCATTTTCCGCTTCCCTCCCTTCCATACCAGAAATAAAAAGAGTTTCAGTAAAATGTGAGGCCTGGCTATGGGATGGATATAGCTTTGGTCTGTTTAATGGATAAAGTAGACAGGGAGGCTTGGTTCTGTCCTGCGTGTTCTTCAACATATACATCAAACTGGTGAGAGGGATTATCTGGAGTTATATGCTGATGTCACCAGCACTATTCCTGTTTTCTATTTAATTTCAAGGAAGCTGTTCCTACACAAAACCAGTGTCTGCTGTTAGCACTGGATTTGATAAAGGTAAACAAACTGAAGCTTAATCAAGACAAGACATAGGTACTCCTTGACAACTGAAAAGCAGATCAGGAAACAGGGTTTCAGCCTGTGCTGGATGGAAGTAGCCCCCTATTGAAATCTCAAGCTTGTATCTTGGGTGTTAACCTGGATAATTTTGGGCATATAATAATAATAATAATAATAATAATAATAATAGGATTTATTTATATATATACCGCCCAATCACTGGGAATCCGAGCGGTTTACAACAGAGGGGATAATAGACAGTTCCTTGCCCTCAGGCTTACAATCTAAAAAGACACGACACAAAAGGAGAAGGGAATGGTGAGGGGGGAAGGGATCAGGTCCAGCATTCTTCTCTCCCTCTGAGGCCTGGACCAAGGCAGATGGACTGGAGGGAGGGCTCTTCTTCTTCAGGCTAGCCCTGGTGGAACTGGGCCAGCCTGTTCTCTCCCTCACCGGCCGAAAGATGACAGTTATGGAGGGAGGAGCATCTATCTTCAGGCTAGCCCCTGATGACGCTGGGCCAGCCTGTTATCTCCCTCAATGGCCGAAAGATCATAAAGTATATGATTCCCAAAGTCATGTCCATTGGCCATGTTACCTTGCAGATTCACAGAACTATAATTCAAAAACAATCCCTTTCCAAGCTTTGCTTCTAGTAAACTGTGTTCTTCTTTACGGAGCAGGTAGCAGTGAACTCTCTTTTCAATAAAGGTGTCCTTTCCTTGTTGTTCTGTACAATTTGCAGACCTCTAGGAGATTCTTGTCTTCCTCTAGTGTTTTGATTCTTTACTCATAAAAATGCCTATTTACCTTCTTGTACTCAAAATAACATCAATGAAAGATAAAATTATCCCAAATCTTGTATAACCAAAAATCTATTATTATTACTACTGCTAACATAGTTATGGATAACTGCTTTCCCTTCTGAAGGCCAAAAACATCATTATTATATTTTTAAAAATCCATAATTGTAATGGTGGGACTGGTTAAATAATAAAATATACACTTATAAATAAATAAATGAGGGAAAAGCACTTTGCAACTATAAACAAACCTTACTGGGACCTTCTTAAGAATACTATAAAGAGTATCACAATACCATTTGTAATCCTTAGAACCAGAAACACACTGGTTTTAACAAAATAAGGGTCATCATGACACTCTAAACCCAACTAAAATTTTGATGGAATTAATACTATTGTTGTATTGTTGTATTGTTGTTGTATTGTTGTATTAAAAAAGTTAGCCCCCCCCCCCCCCCCCCCTCCCTTTTGTTATGTAATTTTTTTTTAAATTCAGGGTGCCCTATTATAGGATAGCCCAATTTTATAGGAGCCCAAAATATTATCCAGATTGTAACTTCTGCATTTATGAACTAATCCCTTTGCACACTTTAAACAGCAGTCTTGAGACTCAGGATACATCTATACTGTAGAAAAGATACAGTTTGACACAACATTAAGTGCTGTAACTCCATCCTATGGAATCTTGGGATTTCTACTTTTACAAGGTCTTTTGTTTTCTCTGACAAGGAATTCTGATGTCTCACAAAAACTACAAATCCCACAGTAATATATATTAGAGTGATTAACAAAGAGAACTTAATGAATAAGCAAAATGTTTTGGCTTCTGCCTTCTTCAGTTGCTGAATTTTTTTAAAAAAAATGTTATTAGGATTACCATACTGTTTTGTTGTGATTTTACTCCCAACAGATCAGGGCAGGAATGTCATGGGGAAATAGTTAGAAAGTATGGAATAGGGCTGAAGAGAAAGAGGGAAGAGAGGGAAGGGAAGAAAGAAAGAATCAAACACTTTAAATATCCCCCACTGGGATATGCAGGATTGCACATTACATGCAATTTTAGGGGAATTAGACATATTTCAACCAGTGCAGCAAAAACTGAGATTAGTTTCAGCCTTGACTTAGGTCATCATAACTGCTTTGAATTCTCATTTGTGATTGTGGCACTATTGCCATGACCATAAATCTCTGAAATGCATCTTAAAAGCCAGTCAGCCATCCGGAGTATCAGAGTGGTGAGCAGGACATTGCAGGATGACATGATCCGCCCGTCCTACCAGTGAGAGACACTGTAATGAAAAGTTTCTACAAATTCTCACAGGGATTGAAAGCCTATTCCCAGTAACATTCCTCGCTGGTGGGAGAAGGCTGGCCAAGTCAATCTGCAGTGCCTGGCTCAGCATTAGCACAGATGTCAATCGCTCTGGATACCCAACTGGCTTTTAAGGTGAGTTTCAGAGGTCCAAGCATAGTTTTAACACAGTGATGTGTTTGAAGCAAGCTATGTGTTTGAAGCAAGATCTTGGTCTCTGTTTTTATATAGTATATGGAACCCCCAGTTTCAAATGCAGTAGGCTATTGAATAAAAATTTCTTGGAAGGAACTGGTAGACCCTTCATATCCAGCAGTGGAAGTCCCAGAAACATCAAATTGGTCAACGTGGGAAATGGGATGTTAGACTAAAGGTGCATCTACACTGTAGAAATAATGTAGTCTGACATTGCTTTAACTGTCATGGCTTCCAGAATCCTGGGATGTGATGCACCAACACCATTTGGTAGGGAAGACTAAAAACCTTGTGAAACTACAAATCCCAGGATTCCATGAGATGGCACTACAGCACTTAAAGTGATGTCCAACTGCACTATTTATACACTTTAGATGCACTTGGGATGCATGTTTGGTCTGATCCAGTGCTCTTTTTCTTCTTACTTTTCACACTAACCTGACATAAGTAAAACTCATTTGAATAAGAGGAGAGCATTGTATTCAGTGACCACAGTACAATGCTCTCCTCTTATTCAAATGAATTTTACTTATGCAAGATAAGTGTACAAGTGAGAAGAGAGCAACAGACATAATCCAATTGCCCCTCCAATGAATGTCTATTCATTGTAACACATGAGGGTGCCTGTCTGCCTGTCTTCCTTCCTTGTAGTTCATCTGTGAGTGTTCTAGTGTGAAAATAAATTGCAGCTTTCCAACAATAAATTCCTGCATTTCCACCATTCTTCTTTGTAAATATTGATTACGATTATGATTTCCAAGTATGCTCTGACAATTGACTTAATACTCTGCAAATACTTGATATTCAGCACCAGACTTTTGCAATATCCAGTTCTGCAATAATAGACAGGTAAGACTTTGCTGTTTCTGGCAGCAGACATGCAATATCAGTCAGTATTTGTCAGGAATTGTTATGCAGCCATCTGTATTTGGCAATAATTAACGTCTGATATTAAATCATGATAATTATTTGACAGACACAGAGCAATCAATATATGACAATTTTGGAGTATCAGGTTTTTTCTTTCCTTATTTGACAGCTGACATGCAATAGATGTCAAGATTTGACAGCAACAGAAATATTGCTATCAACATTTGACCATTTCTTACAGCTGTCTTGCTACATAATTTAGTAATTTTTACATTTCATCCATTTAGTCATGGAAAAAAGTAAATATCATATTCTGACCCTGCTTTTGGTACTTATGTTCAAATGTCAAATCTGGTCATCAGAAACACAATTTTGCAGTTTAAAATGCTAAGTTTTTGAAATTTTTCATACTGGTATTTCAGCAGTAGCTCAGACGATTTTTTTTGCTACTGACATATTGGATAAAATCTGACAATGTGGAGAAAAAATCAGAAGTTGTTCATGCACTTCATACATTGGTCCTATTATTTGTTGAAATGCAAACCAGGAACCTTGAACCAAAACTCTGCAAATCAGATATTAGCAAGTGCTGGCAAATGCAGGAGAACTTGCCCTACTCAGTTTTGTGTATCTATCTCTAAAAAGCTGTCAGTATGTAGGAGTGGAATGGAAAATAGAATCTAATATAGCCAGAGAGCTAAAGAGTTGGTCCTATCTCTTCAGTAGTTATATCCTTCTGTTTCTAAACCAGCATCACCAACAGGTGGTAATGTGATACCATACTATGTTGAATATACTTGATCTTGTTTGATTTCAGAAGCTAAACATCATTGTACCTGCTTAGGACTTTGATGGGAAGCTCTCAGGGATCTCTTGATGCAACTAGGAATAAATACTGTCTAAAATCCTGGAATCATAATAACCTCCCATTTATAGAGGCAAAGTCATTTTGTTATTTTGTTGTTCTTGTTGTTGCCTTCAAGTCATTTCCAACTTATGGTGACACTAAGGAGAACCTATCATGGAGTTTGTTTGGTAAGATTTGTTCAGAAGAGGTTTACCATTGTCTTCCTCTGAGGTTGAGAGTGTGTGACTTGTCCAAGGTCACCCAGTAGGTTTTATGGTTGAGCTGGGAATTGAAACCCAGGCGGGTTATAGACCGCCCATTTGGGGCGGTCTAGACCCGCCCCTTTCCCCGGAGTATCGGGGCTTCAGCGGTTACACTGGCAGCCGCTGAGGCCTCGATCCGCCGCTATTCAGGCTGCGGGGAAGCGGCAAAACGCCGCTTCCCCGCAGCCTGAAAAGGGGTGTCCTTGGGGCTTCAAGCCCCAAGGACACCCCGCAGCGGCGAGGAGGGGAGAAAGGGGCCCTTCTCTTTGCTTCGCTGGCAAAGCCGTCTGAAGACTGGCCCCAGGAAGCAAAGCGGTGCCGCGACCAGGAAGGAGCTCCGAAACGGAGCTCCTTCCTGGTCCGCGGAAAGGGCGCCCTAGGCGCCCTGCCGCGGATTGAGGACGTCACGTCGTTGCCACCCCGTCTAAGAGGCGGCGCGGCCGTGACTCCTCACGGCAGCGGCCATGTGGAAGGCCGCCCGCTGTTAGTGCGTGACGGGCACGCACTAGGTTAGGGCGGTGCGGAAGCACGCCCTTTTATAACCCTAGTGCGTGCTCGTCACGCACTAAAATGCCGGTATGTAACCGGCCCCAGTCTCCAGAGATATAGTCCAACACCAAACACTATGCCGCTGGCTCTAACAATATAGAACATTGTTTAGCATTAAATTATCATGTTCAATATACTAAAAGTGTAGTATAGTCAGGATATAATTTATAAATTGAGCCTATTTTTAAATTTTTTTTTTGCTCCAAATGGAGCTACATGATTCTGAATACTTGAACTATAAGAGCACCTGAACTATAAGTAACCCCTTTTGGCTTTGCCAGTTTAAGGGGGTGGCAAAGCCAGCTAATAAAAACAGAAAGAAAGGGGAAAACCCATCAATATCAGGAAAAAAGATGCAATTATTTTGTCTCTATTAGGTTCTCCATAGTGTTCAAGCAGACATAACACTCCAAAATGATTTAGAAAAGAAAACTAAACCAGTAATTATAGGATCTATATTGTACATAATGTTGTATAGAATCCTTCCTCTCCCTCACCTATTTATAAATGATAAGAGAAATAAGGATAATACATATAAAATACATAGCAATACAAGAAATGTTCAATAAAACAGGGAACAAAAGAACATCACTAAGCAAATGATAAATCACACAAGGCCTGGGAATGCTTCCTGAACAAGATGGTCTTCAACTCCGTTTTAAACAGCTTCAAAAATGGAGTTGAAGACCATCCTGTTTCAGAGAAGCGTCCCAGGCATTGCGTGATTGTCACTTGCTATTTGATGTTTTTTTGTTGTCTGTTTATTGAACCATTTCCTGTATTGCTATGTATTTTATAGGTATTATCCTATTATCTCTTAGATGTACACCATAGCCAGGCTTTTCTCTATTATTTATGGTTTTATGCACAGCACTGCAAATCTAACAGCGCAATATAATAAATAATAAATAATTATTATTATTATTATTATTTTGGGAAGAGAAATTATGAGAGTATCTTAAATTAAGATTTTATTCATCATTCCTAAAAAAATATCCACAATCTATTTTCCCTATTTTTGTCCTGGGGGATATCATCTATCTATCTGAAAACAGAAAAAACAGTCCCTCCCTCCCCAAAATCTTTTCAACTCCCCCCCACTCCATTTATATTTTGATACTTGGAGTGGTCCTGGTTTACTTATATCCAATTGGGAAAAGTGGAATTTAAACATATTTGCTCACTTCAACTCAACAAATCATCTCTCATCACCCTGCTTGAAGAAAAGCAAGCTTGAATGTGACAATATAATTTTGCCCACATTAAGCAGAACTTATGGGGAAGTTGTTCTGCAAGCCATGTAAATGGCATAATTGAACACTTTTCCATACTGTTAACGGGGACGATCAAAATGGTGCCATTTGAGTTGACTAAGATTTTGCTATTTGACTTTTAAAGAATCTTCTTGAACAATAATAGAATTTTGTCAAAGCACATCCTTTCCTTCATTGACACAAACACTACAAAGAACCCATCAGCAGTCTTATTCCTAGATTGTCACAACTGGTTACACAGCAATAATAATCATATTTCTCTAACATAAAGCCAACACTACCATTGAAAATTCTGGATTGTCACTACACTACCACCACTGTCTAAATGAAAGAAAGAAATATACACACCATTTTGTCCAGTAGTACCATATTTGTACTATTGTTAATGTATATTAAAACAAATGTTAAATAAATATATGTATAATAAATAAATGTTAAATAAAGCATTATTTTATTCTACTGAATGGGTAAAGGAATTGTTGTGCATGTTTAGCATAATACGGTAAATAAACACCGAAGCATCTTTTCTATTAATATACTGCTAAAAATACCCTTTGCACTGCCATGCTTCCATGTTTTCTGGTATTTTAAAAGCCCGATGATCTAAGAGCACACACATTTACTTATCTTGCAAAGACATAATCACACTGTCATCCATTTCTGGATCACAAAAGATGAATACCATAACACAAACTTAAAATGGGTTCATTAATTATCAAAAAAGATAAGTGTTTCATCAGGTATATACAGCAGATAATATTTATCTTTTCTCACAGAGGAGAGAAAGATTAAAGTAATTCTTATACACATATTGGAAAAGCAGGAGGTTGCACTGCTGGGCGTTTCATAAAGTGACATTAGATAATACACCCTGCCTCTATAGACAACCTTACACAAACAAAGCCACATATGATTTCCATCACATGTAACCTTAGCGGGTCAGTTTCAGAATGAAGCTTGCATCTTAAACCATGGCTATTTCACAGATTTTCTATAGATTTGCTGAACTGCACCTTTTGCATATTAATTCAGTAGTTAAGTCAAGGACTGTGGTCTTAATTTTCATATGTAAATTTCCTTTGAAATTATTGAATCACCAGAAAATAGATTGCTTGGTAGTAATAATTTAACTAGTCTTCCAAATAAATATACAATAGTTACTCGCCCAGAGAGAGAGAGAGGCTGCATTTGTACTGCAGAACTAATCTGATTTTGACACTGCTTTAACTGTCATGACTCAATGCTATGGAATTCTGGGAATTGTAGTTTGTTGTGGCACCTGAATAGAGCTGCAACAAACTAGTTCCTAGAATTCCATAGCATTGAGCCATGACAATTAAAGCAGTGTCAAACAGGATTATTTCTGTAGTGTGCATGCAGCCAAAGGGGGTGGGGGAGGAATCTAAACCAGTAGTTTGAATCTCTTAGTCTCTCCATGCTATAATTTAAATCTTTCTGTTTTGCTGTCTTTACACCATACAAATCCATTATGTATTTATTAAAATATTTCTACACCATTCTGTATCAAAAAATCTCAGGGTAGCTAACAATAAATTAATACAAAGAGGCTAAAACAGTTTAAAACAATATAATCATTTAAGAAAACTAAAAACATATGAAATATAATAAACAAGTTCAAAAAGATTAAAACAGTTTTAAAATATGTGCATTAAGATTTGAGAGAAATAATGAGGCCCAAAGGCTTTGATGAACATCCAGGTTATTCCTTGCTATCTAAATAAAATCAGCATTGGTGCCAGATGGTACTTCAATGGGAGGGTTTTCCATAGTTGGGGTGCCACAGCTGTGAAGGCCTCTCTCATGTCCCCACATAGTTTGAATCTTACTGGTGGGATGCAGAAGAAGACCCCCCCCCCCCAGTAGACCTCAACCCTTGGGCAGGCACATATCCACATTTGACAGAGTTGCCAGGAGTTTATCACACAGGGACAACTGGAAGGATAAACAGTGATTATCTTGTGAAAATCATGCACCCGCAATTAAATTTTTTACATGATGTTGCAATTAAAGTGCAGTTATTCCAGGAATAGCCCGTGAAAATTGCTCAGTCGTGATAAAGATTTTCACATGACGTTGTGATGAAAAGTGATTAAAGAGCCATTATCCCGGGAATAATGAGACAATAAACAGTAGCAAATAATTCACAGTAAAATCCTGTGAATGATTTGTTGCAGTTTATTGCCTGGTTATTCCCAAGATAATGGCTCTTTTATTGCACTTTGTGTGAAAATATTAGTTGCGTTTTAATCATGATTGTGCAATTTTTATGGGATTATCACCATTTAAACTACCAATTTTCTACCGGCTGATAAAGTCCTTAGTGTGTTATTTAATGGGACCATAGTGAAAAGTGTAGTAAGAGTGTGGACCCAATTTGTCCAGTACTTGGTATTACACAAAATACCTTCAGACTTCTGTATTTTTGCTCCAAAGTACACATTTATGAACTGTTTTTAACCAAACTATATATTCACACATATTTTTGGGCATGTTTGTGATTAATAGACAAACCTCTATAATGCTTTTTTTCCTTCTTATTGGCTTAAGCCCATGACAGAATTATATATGTTTATATTCACTTCTTCTTATCATCTCTGTACTGGATTAAGACTGTCATTTGCAACAGTTGGGAGTGTAGCAATGGGGTGTGTAGCAATGGGGTGGAGGTGGGGGAAATGGCCTGTTCCCCCAAATAGGAATTCTGCTCCCAATTGAAATATGCATTCAATCCCCAAATATCTAGCACTATAAAAACTTAAAATTGTGGTTGAACATTTAAAAATACAGTTAGGCATTAAAAAAAAGAGGGCAAGCAAAGTGAACAAGGAAATGTGAACACAACAAGTATAATAGTTCTAGTTATGACTGAATTTTCCATGACTCATTCTCTACAATGAACCATGACAGTTAAATGGTGTCAAATTGAATTATTTCTGCAGTGTGGATACAGTCTATATGAGATTTGTGAATACAGAGCAAATACGGCTCAGTAACTCTATGTTATGAAATTGTAAGGGCCAGCTAATGGAAGGAGACTGGGTCAGCTGTGGGACTAGGATACTCTGGGCTACCCTGGAGTATCCTGGCACATGCAGGCAGGGCCTATGTTATCCACACGTAGCTAAGTAGCCAATGTAGAATATTGGCATAGACATAAATATGGGATTTATTATACTGACTGATTTGTTTTTCATCTGTTTATATTTCATGTTTTAGTAGCATAAAATAGTTCAAATATTTTCATCTGTTGTACATCACTTTGGGGAAAGGCTGAGAGGATAAGAGATTATAAAGAACTCCATCAGACAAAACAAAACAAACATCCCTCCCATATAACCTATGCAGGACTGGGGCAGAAGTCCCATTGAGGAAAGAGTAAAACAGTAGAAATATTGTGAAGTTGAAGGCTTTCATGGTCGGCATCCATAGTTTTTTGTGGGTTTTTCAGGCTGTGTGGCCATGTTCTATAAGAGTTTATTCCTGACGTTTCGCCAGCATCTTCAGAGAATGCTAACCTGGAAGTGTGTGTGTGTGTGTGTGTGTGTACACACACACACACTGTGTGACCCTGGGTGAGGAGGAGTGATTCCCATGTTAATCTGTGTATTGTTCTGTTGAGGCCATCAACAGCAGAACAATACACAGATTAACATGGGAATCACTCCTCCTCACCATAGTCACACAGTATATATATATATACACTGGTACCTCGGGATACAAAATACCCAGGTTACGAAATTTCTGGGATACGAAAAAATCCCATTGGAAATCATTGTTCCGGGTTACGAATGTTTTTCGGGTTACGAAAAAAATTTTTGGTGCTTTTCGGCGCTTTTTCGCACGAAACGCGGCTTTTCCCCATTAGCGCCTATGGCAATTCGGCTTACGAAGGCTTTTCGGGTTACGAAAGCGGCCGCGTTACGAATTAATTTCGTAACCCGAGGGAGCAGTGTACCCAGGTTTGCATTCCCTGATGATGTCAGCCACAGAAACTCTTCTAGAATATGGCCACATAGCCCGAAAAACCCACAAAAAACTACAGTAGAAATATTGCCAAAACAGTAGACAGTTTAGTCTGGAATCCTAAACACAGGAAATAAAGGCTGTTGAGCATAGAATATGCATAGGGCAACACTGTAAATTTAAATTGCATCAGTTTATTTCATTAGTCCCTTGTCTCAGATCTATCTTGCAACCAGTGCTAAGTGAAATGGCTTAGGTCTTGACATTACATAGTTATAGCAGTTTGATACTTTAACTGTCATGGTTGCATCATATGGAGTCCTGGTATTTGTCGTTTTGTGAGATATTTAGAATTCTCTGTCAATGAGCTCTAGTGTTGAACTACACTACAAATCCCAGGATTCCTTAGGATGCAGCTATATTAAAGTGTTATCATGGTGAAGTTGTTTGACTATGACTCTAGAGACCAGAGTTTGGATCACTGCTTTGCCAGGGAAACCCACTGGGTGACCCTAGACAAGCCACAATCTCTAAGCCAATGGGAAACTCCCTCTGAAGAAACTTGCCAAGAAAACCCCATGATGAGTCATCCTAATGATGGATCAGCATAATGATGAGTCGCCTTAAGGTTGTCATAAGTCAGAAATGACTTGAAGGCACACAATAACAACAACAATCATTGTGTTGTGTCAAATATACCCTTAGTTGGTGCAGTGCTTATATGCCTGTACTGCAGCCACTCACTCAAAACCATAAAGTTGCAAGTTCAAGACCAGGAAAAGGGCTCAAGCTTGACTCAGGCTTGCATCCTTCCGAGGTTGCTAAAATGAGTACCCAGATTGTTGGGGGCAAATTAGCTTACAGTTGTAAACCGCTTAGACACTGCCTAGGCAGTATGAAGCAGTAAATAAATGAATCTTGTTTGTTTTGTTTGTTCCACCCCACCTCACCAAAAAAAAAGTTATGGAACAAAGAGAATTTACTCAAAATTTAGCTTGCAATAGATTCTGTTCAAATTCTTTAAAACTAAATGTTAAGATTATGTTTTAAAGATATATGAAAATTTGAAACTACAAAATACAAAAATAGAATATACTTTAAAGTTTGGTGTACTGGTGTCAGTGATAGTATGTGTGCAAAAAACCAATTTTCCCTCATGCCTCTAGCAGAAACATAAAATCATCATGCAACTCAGCTGGGTTGAAAACAGAACATGCATGAAGCTACATGTTCATGTTTTTGACATAGGCAGTAACACATCTGTGTTCTTTTCCCAGACATGAACTCACCAGGTATGTAACCATAGGCAAATCAATCATTGTTGTCCACAGCCCTCACATCTCAAATCTGGAAATAAAGGCACTGACCTACTATCTCAGGTTGTCATAAGGACTTTTTTCCTTGGCTTATCTCTTCATTCCAACTATTCATAAACATTCACTAGATAAACTTGTAGAGGGGAAAATCACAACAGTGGCAAATATCACTAAGATAAAAAAATACAAGTCGGTGCTTTCTGGAGACACAGGTTTCTTGAAAATGTTGCAATGACAGTTGATATTTTCACCAGCTTCCAAAGACTGTTATAATGGTACAATTGAAAAATAATAACACCCCCAAGGCTGTGGGAGTATTTACTGAACTGCTTTAAATATATATATTTATATATATATATATATGTTCTAAAGAGACAGCCAGTCCTACAAACTCTGTTAAGAAATGACAATGCATAGATTTAACTCCAAATGTGAATATTTTCCCCATTAAAGGATTAACCAATTAAATATTTAAAGAATGGCAAATGTGGCAGTGTTTAATTCCTGCTCAGCTAAAAGGAATAGGCAGCCTTTAACTGGAACATTGTGTACATTCCTTCAAGTGTGTGAAGTGCTGAGGAAAGAGAGTTTTAAACGTAAATGTCTGAGAATTTCTAAACATTGGCCATGAAGAATAATTAACACATTAATTGGTCAGTGCAATCTTAAGTGCACAGCTCACAATTTACAAAATGTGCAGTTGTTTATGCTAACATAATACATAATGGTTCAAAATTAAAATCAAATCTGTGTTTACTTTCATTTGAAACCTCAATCTTATCTACTTAGGTATATAAAAGCATTTTTTTAAAAAAAAAATTGTTTAAATATTTCCAAAATCCTTACAAAAACATATTGACTTGGAGGTTAAATCATGATTAGTTCAACAGAATTTACTGACAAGTAAAGATTGTTTGAATTGCAAATTCCCCCCCCCCCCTTACAGATTGCACCAAATATGAAAATGTTTTATTCTCTGATGCCGATTGTCATGAGAGTATAGTTAAATGTGCTGGAACACTGAACAAAATTAATCCCAGCATTTTCACAGAGTGTCCTGTCATCACCCCACTAGCTTAATTTTTAAAAAACTATAATATGACCAGGTCAGTTATAATAGCCTAGGTGCGATTATCATCATCATCATCATCATCATCATCATCATCATCATCATCATCTTCTGCATTACTCAAGATAAAACTTGCACCTGCCCTTATGCCAATGAATGTCTCATTACAGAACCCCGTTCCTTGCCAATAAGCTGCTCTCACCAGTTAGATTACCTGACAAGCCCTTTCACTTCAGTTCAGGCCCACCAAAGGTCTTCATCCTTTTTCTCCTCTCTCCGCCTGTTGTCTTTTTTCTGCAAAAAGAGACCTGATCCTGTATAATCCCTGGAATAATGTAACTCCTCTCCTGGAATATCTGGTATCTCTCTTCCCCCTTTTACATCAAGCTAATGGAGTCAGTAGGTATTCTATTGATCTTTTCTCACTGTAGCTTCCTCAAGGATATGACAGATTTCCTTACAGGTTAAACATCCAGGCTATATGGCTGTGTATTTTGCTTAAAAAAAAAAATTAACGCTCCCCCACCCCCACCCCAGCGAGATCCTTGTTCATCCATACCGTTTAATAGCTGAGTTGATACCCTGCACAGTAGTGGCTTATTTCTTTGCCAAGCTAATCTAGACACTGTCTACTGTTGAGTACAGTTGTCTGATTCAAATCTTCTATTACAAAGCAGATGACATCTTGCTAGATGTCACAGAAAGACACTAACAATGACAATTCACTTATCCCTTAGAAAGAATCAATTCTCCCACAATGCATTTGTCAGAGGACTCTCACTCAGTAAAGCAATTTTTCTAGCTGTCTGACACGGTAATTGCTCTTAAATTTTCAATGAACGTTTTACAAGAACTCCCCTGAACCATGATGAAAAACTTAACTTTTTCGCAAAAATGAGAAGCTGACAGGATGAAAGAGGTCTTTCTCTTTTAAAGGCTCACTTGCTTGAGTAGGAATTCTTTCATATCATCAACAAGCTGTTGAATAGAGGATAGATTACTTTCCGTTTATTTCATCAATCAGATTAAAGGCTCTCCTTCACAATGCCCTTTAAACAAGAGCTGTTTATGATGTCCTCCCAGGTTCTACTTTAATGTAGTATTAAATCACGTTGGGCCAAAAGGCAGGCAAGGCATATAAATATGAAGAATATATGACAATATTTACATAATGTGTGCCTTGAGCATGTGATTCCCTATTTCTTGTCGTAGGTCAAAGGAATACTGAGAACAGTAAAAACAGATTTCCTTGACTCACAAATAGCATCCTTTTGTATATACGGACAAAAAAAGGAAGAAAGTAGATACCTGTGGCCAACACACATTATCTGTGTATTTCATAAAACCTCTAGATAGAAAAGAAGAAAAAATCCCACAACTTAAAAATATGTGTGTGTTTGCTCATTGCTAAGAAAGATGCTGTGGTAGGCAGCAGTGAGAAGAACCAGCTTGCTAAACCCCCTTCTCTTGCATGACATTTTAAGGAGATTAATGAAGTCGAGAAGATGAATTTATTTGGAGGTGTGGATCAGTTCTATTTTTAACCCCCAATCCCTATGAAAACAGAACAGTAACAACTGCTGCTCATTCTTTCTTTTGTGCACAGCCAAACAGATTTTATTAGACAGAGAAATATGGGCAAGCTATACTTGATTGCTCAAGAAAAATCAATTTGACTTTTGGCTTTGTTATTGACTACTCCATTAAAGGCACTAGCCATTCATATATAGATAATAATGCCTCAATTCAATAAGATTAAGCATGCTAAAAACCTATCATTTCAACCCAGTAACTGTGGAATTATGCCACACAAAAATGCATTCTGAAATTGTTTAAGATTACACTAAAGTTTAATAAAACATATAGACTTCCTAAATGCCAATTATCTCCAACAAAAAGGGGATTCTAATGCAGTCATCAAACAAATAGTCACCCACATAAATATCAGGCACCTTGCAAAGACAGTATTGACTCTAGACAACATTTGATATAAAAGTGATGGTGAAGATTATACTTAATTTTTGAAAAACAGCCAACAATGCATACAATAAATGGAAGTTATTGGCTTCTCTATAGGCAACCAATGCAATATAGCTTCAGGATCACTGGACCATTTGTGTTTATAATATTTCCATAGACTGAAAGGCAGTATTGGATTTTCTTCTTTTCAAAATGGTGTATCTATTCTGCCTTTACATCAAAGAAAGTTCTATTCTGTATTGTTGCGGGTCTGTTGTATTCTCTAACCAATAGGTCAGGGGCTGAAAGTTTTTTTTACTTCACCAACTTCTTCCCATGCAGGTCTGTAATAAAGTTAAATAATAAATAGAACAATTTTGGGTTTTATAATTCTGGAGCACAGATACTTAAACATATGTTTCTGAAAGCAGAAATTTGGCCTCCCAGTCCTTCAGAATTGGCCCATCCCTACGGTAATTTAGTAATTATTTTTAAATTTACACAACATAAAGGCCTCAGATATTTTGCTGCTCGTTTTAACTTGCATTATGGTATAATTTTAAAGCTGCATAAATGCTACATCTGTCTGTACTGATTATTCTTGAGTTTCACTAATGTATTTAGTCACTGTTCTTGATTTTATTTGCTTTTTAAAAAAATTATTCCATTCACCTTTGTCTTCATAGTTTATGTTACAACTTCATAGTTTATCTAACACTAAAGTCATATTTAATAAATATAACTACGGGACAAATGGATAGTTGATTCCTAGCATTTGCTTAATATTTTTGTGTATTTTTTTATAATCTTTATTAAATTTCAATTAAAATCCAGCTTAATTTTTAAAGCAAATAAACCGTAATATCTATATATCCGTTATGAACAAAACAATAAGATAAAAATAATTTTCTATACAACAGTTTATCTCTGCATGTATATCTTCTTGTCTTCTTGAACCCTTCTTCTGATATGCTTCCTTCTATCCCGGATTTGGAAAATAACTCTTCTTAGTTACAAACCTAAACACCTTTGTTACATTATCCAGTATGTATTACAATTATCATTTGCTCTCATCTTTGTATGATTGCCCAATTCCATTAGCTACGGCAGTAATTTACAAGGCTTACTTCAACACAATCCAAAGGTAAAACAGGTACAGCATCTAATTACAATATCATACAACCCCAAATTGTATACAACTCATTAAAGCTAAAGGTAAATTCCCTGATTAAATCTGTTAACTTTTTCATTTTCCCTTTTCTTTTCAAGCGCACTTCGGTGCCCTTTCATTTCAGAGCTTGCTTCTTCTTTGAGGTGAAGCTAACAATATCAAAGAAAAGAGGGAAAAAAGGACCATTATCACCGCATCTGCAAATGTATCACTTTTACTTTTCCTACAGACTAAAGCGATTTACTGCCCTAATTCCCCTCATTTATGTTTCATTGAGCTCTATCTTCATGTTCCATTCTTCCATTTTTGTGTATTTTTAACCATTTTTTTTTTTAAATTTCGGGTCAGGCCCACCACATATGATAATAGGATCCCCTTTCCTTATGGCATTTCCAGCAATTACTCTCTCCCAATTTATATATTTTGGCGATCCTTAATGGTGTATAATACCATCCATTCATGACCTTAATGTAATTTTCCTTTAGATCCTGTGAGGCTGTAAATTTATTGGATTTCTCCCATGATGTTTCCCAGTAATCTAATGTTATTTTGTGTCCTATTTCTTCAGCCCATTTTATCATGTACGAAGATATAATTTCCTGTTCCAGTTCTCTATGTAGAAATAGTTTATATAATTTGGATAGTTCGTTTTGTTCTTTTTTGAATCCCTCTTTATGTAGATCTTCTCTATACTTTTGCCTAATTTGGAAATATCCAAACCAGCTAACATTCTTGCCATTGTTTTTTAGTTCTTCTCTTTATATTAAATCTTTTCTGTTGTCACAGTTCTCTATTAATATATCCTTGTATCTTATCCAATTTGCACTTTCTTCCCACCTTCCAAAAAAAGCTTCCTGCATGGAGACCCATGAGGGGATCCCTAAATAGAACTTGCTTTTTATATTTTCCCATGTTTTCAGTAGGGCTTTTCTGATTGTTTCTGTCAGATAGCCATATACCTAAATATTTTACTTTCTTTTCTATTTTTATACCAGATCTTAATGTCAATTCCTTTATTTCCTTTTCCCTCAGGTTCTATGTCAACATCTGAGTTTTGTTTTTGTTCATTTTTAACCCTGACAGTTTTCCAAACTCATTTAATTCTTCTAACAGATACTCTAAATTTCTTAAAGGGTCTTCCAGTATAATGATGATGTCATCTGCATAGGCTCTTCGTTTATGCTCATATCCTTTACTTTTTAGACCTCTAATTTTGTTGTTGGCTCTAACTGATTTATTTAAAATTTCTAGGATTGTAATAAAGAGTACGGGGACAGAGGGCACCCCTGTCTCGTTCCTTTGTTTATGGATATGTTATTGGTCTTTTCTCCATTTACAGTTATTTTGATTTTTTGCTGTGAATATATTTGAGCAACATTTGCTTAATAAAAGTTCCCAATTTCCATTCTTTTTAACACCTCCATCATAAAATGCCAATTTACGTTGTCAAATGCCTTCTCGGTGTCAAGAAATACTAGAGCCAGTTTCTTTTTGTATGTATAGAATAATATTCAATGACATCTGTTACTTTTCTTATGTTATGTCTAATTTGCCTTCCTTGAAGAAATCCACTTTGATCCTTGTGTATAAATTTAACTAATTTTTAAAATCTATTTGCCAGTATCCATGTGTATATTTTGTAATCTTGGTTTAATAATGCTATAGGTCTGTAGTTTGCTGTATTTGTTTTATCCTTCCCCTCTTTTGGTATTAATACTACATCTGCCTGATTCCCATCTGTAATTACGTTATTGAATGTATTACAAAGTATCTTAACAATTTCTGTTCTAAATGTTTTATAGAATATCGCTGTATAACCGTCTGGCCCTGGGGGTTTCCCAGTCTTCTGATTATTAATTGCTTCCAGAACTTCCTCTTCAGTAAATGGTGAGTTTAGCATTTCTTTTTGTTCATTCGTAATCCTATTTGCTATATTCGTAATAACTCTGTGTGTGTGTGTGTGTGTGTGTGTGTGTGTGTAGAGATATAGAGATTTATCTTCAATATTTCTGAGTTTTATGTTCTATTTCCCTTGCATTTTACGTATGTTCAACCTTCCTTATGAGGATTTTTATCCTGGAAAGTAGGCTATTTTCAGAATTTGTGAATTCTGATGCAAATTGTTTTAATCTGTAATTTTAGCTTTCATGTTTTGTAAACTTCTCTTAATTTTGGGATGCTATTTTCAGCTAGTCTCCCTGTAGCATACCAGAATGACCTAAGAAGACATGATTTTACAATAAAATATGTTTATACATCTTTATTTTGAGGAAAATACATTTTAAATACTCATATTTTAGATCTATTTATATATGATTTATATGTCTTTTTAAAAAAGCAAGTTAATAAAGAAAAGGAATGGATTGAATTTATGAAGGAACATGTATGAAATAAACTATGATTACACATACCTTTATCCATCCATCCATAAACCTATGGTAATGGGTTTCTGGTAAAATCTGACCTGGGGGGGGGGGAGGCACATTATGCACTGTGCTCATCAGGAAGTGGACTCATAGCCTTAAAGTAATTTCTGCCTTCTTTTCAACAACAACAACAACAATGTAAGGAATAATTTTTATTTCCACTCCTTCTCAAAGGGTGAAGAATTGTAAAAGGGAAATTTTGCTTTCCTCTTCATCCAGAATTTGGAGGCCTTGAAGAGGCAGGGAATCATTTCACAAGAAAGAGTCATCATGGAAGGGCTGTAAAAACAGCACAAAAGGTAGATGAAAACCAGGCCATTGGAGGCACCAATCCTGATTTTATTTAAGTACTATGTCAAAACATGGTTAAAGCCTTTAGGCCTCTTTGGTTTGTCTCAAAATGCTAATGTATTCTTTCAAATGTATTTTAACTTGTGAATCATGTTTGAAATCCTTTAGTCTATTAAAATTATTTTTTATTGTTTTAAGTGATTTTAGCTTGTTTTAGCGGTTGTAAATCCTGAAATCTTTTGATATAGGGTGAGATAGAAATCTGTTAGTATATACAGTATATATAACCAGGGAAGGGGAAAGTTGTTGTTGTTATTATTATATTTATTTTTATCCTGGCTTTCCACCAAAACTGGGACTCAAAACAGTTTACAATTTAAAAGCACGTACAATTAAAAATCATACAAAAGTGAGCATTAAAATAGAATTAAACTATTACAGTATTAAAATATCACTCATAAATGAATAAAATGCAGTTTAAAAAGGATAAAAACTCTTAAAAACAGTACAAGTTGACCCATGCGGGAGTGTCGCATATGCAGGAAGGAGTGATTATTAGAAAAAACACTTGAACTTTAAATTGCTTCCCTGAATTGATTTCCAAGCTTTCTTTCAATTCCATTTCTAACTCACCTTATTCTCCAGGAGGACATCAGAGCAGTAGGCAATTTGGATGCTTTTTGACCTTAAAATATGAAGCCATATTTCTTACAGAGTCAACTGATTTTACATCTGGCATGTTAGTGGGATTTATGAAACTGCCCTTAACACATCCCAGTATATGCAAGGAAGAGGTGAGAGCACTGATTTCTTTACCTCATCAGCTAAGCCCACAGAGTCAAAAAGGTAAAATGAAATGGAATTTATGATCGACCAATGTCACTGGAAAATTTAGAAGAAATCATTACTATAAAACTGCTGAGCGTTGAGGCCATTAATAAGTGTCCCCTATGAAACTTGGCACAGTGAGTTATATGAAGCTGTTGCTGCTGCTTATTATTCTTATTCTAATTCTTATTTTAAGGCACTGCTAGAGAGCCAGCATGGTGTAGTCATTTGGACAATTACTCTGGAGACCATGCTTCAGGTCCTGCTAGGCCATGGAAACCCAGTGGTTGACCTTGGACAAGTCACACACTCTCAGCTTCAGAGGATGACAGTGGCAACCCCTCCTCTGAAGAAACTTGCCAAAGAAACCCTGTGATAGGTTCGCCTTAGGGTTGTCATTAATTGGAAATAACTTGAATGCATACAATAGCAAACAGCTGGAAAATGTGGGAAACTGACACACTGTACTCAGCGTCCTGAAAGATGGCAATTGCCGAAAGGGGTCTTAATTTCAAATACTTCCTGTTAATTGGGTTGCTAAAGCACCTTAAAAGCACTTTGAGATGAGGAAATTTCATCAGTGTCCCTCTGCCAGTGAATTGGACACTGTAAATAGAATGGATTAGCTTCACCTTGCAGATCCCCCAAAGCTCCCAATGTCTGCTCTCTAGCTGTGGAAGCTGGTTGCCCCAATGTCAGCCAGGGCAGTGAATCCACTCTGGGTTTTGATCTGCACTTTAAAGGAACTTCCTCAGGGCTTGAACTTATTTTGGAACAGCTCTTTGAAAGACTGAACCAAAAGCATGAACAGATTCACTGCTTCACTGACATCAGAGCCACCACTGTTTCCGAGTAACTCTGCTCTAGAGAGCTAGAGGTTTAGGGAGGTCCAAAGGGAGCAGGAGATGGGGGAGAAAAAGTAAGTGCTGCTGCACAAGTAAAAGTGTACTTATATGAACATTAATTGTTGACTTTCATTTAAGGGGGCATCTGGTGAATCCATTGCCATGAGGGTTTTAAAGCGGCTGCTCCCACTGCTGCTCTGTGTTCTATGAGAGTGCTTCTGGTGCTAGGCCCTATCTTTTCAAATGATGACGGTGATGATCTTTCTTTCTTTCTTTCTTTCTTTCTTTCTTTCTTTCTTTCCTGCCTTGTATGGATGTTAACTGCCCTTGAGTTCATCCTTAATCATGATTACACTGTGCATGAGACATCCACTGCTCTGCTTAGATCCTGTAAGTGGAGTAATATCCCAGATTCAGTCTAGCCATCTGGTATGTGTCTACATCCCTTTCTACTGCCATCTACCTTCCCTAGCATTGTTGTCTTTTCTAGTGAGTCTTCTAGTGCCTTCTTATGATATGGCCAAAGTATGACAGCCTCAGGCCCCATACAGACAGGCCAAAATAAAGCTGCTTCGGGTCACTTTGGAGGTATGCTGTTTAAATAATGCATGTGTACTAAGAGCCCGGAAGATGCACCAAAGCCATGATCCAGTCCTAAGGACTGGTGCACAGCTTTGGTGCAGCTTCTGGACTCTTAGGACGCATGCATCATATAAACAGCATACCTCCAAAGTGACCCAAAGCAGCTTTATTTTGGCCTGTCGGTATAGGGCCTCAATTTTGTTATCTTGGCTTCCTGGGAGTATTCATGTTTGAACTGTTTAAGGACCCATTTTTTTTATCTTTTTGGCTGTTCTTGGTATCTTCAAAACTCTTCTCCAGCACCACATCCCAAAAGAGTTGATGCTCTTCCTATCCACTTTCTTCACTGCCCAGCTCTCACATGCATACATGGTGATGGAAATATGATCGCTTGGATGATTCTATAGTGCTCAGTTGTAATAATAATAATAATAATAATAATAATAATAATAATAATAATAATAATGTTTATTTCTAGCCCGCTTTTCCAGAGATCAAAGTGGGTTACAACATGGATATATCAAACAGTATACAGTATAAAACATACCAAGTTAAAAACATCATAAAAACATCCCAATAAAACATATACAATTTCCAAAAAATAAAACCAGAGAAACAAACTAGCCTAATAGCAACTGTATAACGGGGGAGAAAACAGATGTCAAGACATATCGGGGAAAGCTTGTTGGAAGAGGTAGGTCTTAGGTTCCTTCCTGAATTGGTCAAGGGAGGTGACAGAGCGGAGGTTGTCGGGAAGGGAGTTCCAGATCTGCGGGGCCGAGACAGAAAATGCTCTTTGAGAAGACGAGACATATCTCATCTTGGGAACCCTGAACAATTGCTTCCTGACCGATCTAAGAGTGCGGGGTGGATTATATGGGGAGAGGTGGTCCTCCAAGTACCCTGGGCCCAAGCCATTTAGGGCTTTATAGGTAATAACCAACACCTTGTATTGCGCCCGTAAGCGAATGGGCAGCCAATGTAGATTTTGTTATATGGCTGGCCCTGGAGCTACCAGTGACCAGCCTTGCTGCCATGTTCTGCACTAATTGAAGCTTCCGGATTTGGTACAAGGGTTGCCCCATGTAGAGCGCATTACAGAAATCCAGCTGAGAGGTTACCAGAACGTTTACCACCGTTTCAAGGCCCCCCCCAGCCCAGGTAGGGTCACAGCTGGTGTATCAGCCGAAGCTGGTGACAAGTGCTCCTGACCATCGCATCCACCTGAGATGTAAGGTGGAGTGACGAGTCCAGAAGCACCCCCAGACTGCGAACTGAGTACGTTTTCTCTGGATTCAAACTGAGTCTGTTTTCCCTCATCCAGCCCATTACTGACTCCAGACAGGCATTTAGAGGAGAGATGCCATCCCTAGTCACTGCATCAGTCGGAGATACAGAGAAACATATTTGGGTGTCATCAGCGTACTGATAACACCGCACCCCGTGTCTCCGGATGATCTCTCCCAGCGGTTTCATGTAAATGTTCAATAGCATGGGGGACAGAATGGCTCCTTGAGGGATACCAGATGTAAGTGCCCTCTTATCGGAGCAGACGTCCCCCAGCTGCACCATCTGGAATTTACCCAAGAGGTAGGAACGGAACCACTGGAGTGCAGTGCCCCCGATACCTAACTCTCTCAGGTGCTCCAGAAAGATACCATGGTCAATGGTATCGAAAGCCGCTGAGATGTCCAAAAGCACAAACAGGGACACGCTTCCCCTGTCCATGCCCAAATGGAGATCATTGACTAAGGCAACCATGGCAGTCTCAACTCCATAGCCCACCCAGAAGCCAGTTTGAAATGGGTCTAGAAAATCCATATCATCCAAGATCGATTGAAGCTGGAAAGCAACTGCTCTCTCGATCACCTTCCCCAAAAAAAGGCAGCAGCGAAACAAGCTGATAATTATTCCGAATCAGAGGGTCTAGGGAGGGCTTTTTTAGCAATGGTTTTACAACGGCCAATTTTAAGCTAGATGGAAACCGCCCTTCCCTGAAGGATGAATTAATTATACGGCGTAACATCGAGGTTACAGCCGTTCCCCCCTGAGTTGCCAGCCATGAAGGACAGGGATCGAGAGAGCATGTCATCTTCCTAATGCTTCGAAGGATCTTGTCCACTTCCTCAGTACTTACAAACTCAAAACGATCCAGTTTAACAGAGTCCACGGAAGCTCTGGACACCTCTACTCTAGGTTCTGAAGAAATACTGACGTCGAGATCAGCCCTTATCCGAGAGATTTTATCCGCAAAGATGTTGTTAAACTCGTCACAGCAGGCTTTGGATGGCACCAAAATAGGGTTCAGGGGGGAGGCAGTTGGGTAAGCTCCCTCACCACCCTGAACAGCTCTGCCGGACGCGACTCTGCGGACGCAATACATGCAGCATAGAACGAATGCTTTGCTGCACTTATTGCCACTCCATAGGCCTTCAAAAGAGAGTCTAGGAGTGCCTTGTCGGCTAAGTGCTGATGTCTTCGCCAGTTGCGCTCTAGTCGTTGCGCAGCCCGCTTCCTTTCCCTGAGATCTTCCATATACCAGGGTTGTTTTTTGGAAGCAGGCCGGAAAGGACGCTTGGGAGCGATGCTGTGTATAGCCCTGGAGAGATCTGTATCCCAGGTGTTAGTCAGGGCATCAACAGAATCGCCGTCAGTTCCAACCATATACCCCTCTAGGGCTTCTTGGAACCTTCTGGGTTCCATCAGCCTTCGAGGGTGGACCATCCTAATCGGACCACCACCCCCGGGAGGGATATGGGTAGATGTACACTTTAGAATCTTGTCTAGTCCTTTCACAGCTGTCCTTCCCATTCCTAGTCTTCTTCTTATTTATTGACTGCAGTTGCCATTCGTATCAATGTTTGATCCAAGGTACAGGTACAGGAACTATTTCAATTTCCTTATTATTAAGGTTGAATTTATAGTTGGCTCTTAGTATTCACTGGGATTCCATTCCAGATCCCCCCTGTGGATAACAAATAACATGGGACATCAATTCCCATTCTACCCAATGGTGGTGCGATGCATGTGTGGCTGCCACTCCTGTGACCATGTGCACATGCCACCATTGGGGCAAATGGAGTGGGGTCATAGATAGATGCTCGAATCCATTGATGGCAAACCCAAGTTGGGTAGGAGATTCTCCATGGTCATTATTTTTGTTTTCTGTATGCCCAGCAGTATATCCCTCTATAAATCCATCTAAGTGGTTGGTAAGGAGAAGATTTTGTGGGTAATATTTTCCACAGGTTGACTATGTAGCATGTGAAGAAGTACTTTCTTTAGTCTGTCCTAAATCTCCCCGGCATGCAGTTCATTGGATTATGCTACTATTATTAGGAAATGAGAAAATGAGAAAAAGTTCTCTCTCTTCACTTTTTCTACACCATAGTTTTATACGCTTCATTCATGTACCTCTCCTTATGTGCCTTTATTGCTTCTAAGATGGAAAGCCCCAAATGTTATATTTCTGCATAAGGCAATCACTCTATCGGATGCCCTTAGCTCCCCTATCTCCAGTCTTACAATATCCCTTTTCTGGCACAATAAGCAGAATTGCACACAATAGTCCAGTTGTAATAGCACCATACATTTTTATAAATACATGTTAATGGCTGTTTTCATTGTTTTCCCCAGAAAGACCATCACATACTTGTAAAAACACTCAAGAAAGAGTGTTGTTTCTGCTATCTTCACAGGACTGCAAAAATAGGTGACCTGAGGCAGGCCCAAAACACAGGTGGTGTTGTAAAATTACAAGAAGTTGAGAGCAGAATTACAAAGTTTTAGCACCCATCCACACAACCCATATTCTGGTGACGGACTTGTGGGTCAAATATGGGATGACATATGGTTGCCTCATTACCTTACTATTTTCATGTATATGTAATGGCAGGACATTAACTTGCTAGGTCATGAAGAGAAATTATGTGAATTTAAAAAACACCTGTTAATTCAAGCTGAACTGTATGGTATGTTAAACACATAGTACAAGGGTCATTCAATAAATACTTAGGCTACAAAAGAAAAACGAAAATTTTGGAAAAGTGGCGATTTATTTTTCAACATAGTCTCCTTTTAGCTCGATACACTTGGCCCAGCGATGCTCCAGCTTTTTCAACCCGTCTGAAAAATACATTTTCCCGAGGTCTGCAAAATAGGGCTCGGTGGCGGCGATGACCTTCTCATTCGACCCAAATCTATTCCCGGCGAGTGACTTTTTCAGGTTTGGAAACAAAAAGAAGTCACAGGGGGCCAAATCTGGGGAATACGGTGGATGAGACAGCAATTCGTAGCCCAATTCAACCAATTTGGCCATGACCGCGGAGGTGTGAGCCGGCGTGTTGTTGTGGTGGAACAGCACCCATCGCGCTGACAGCTTTCTCATGCCCAGTTCTTCGTGTAAAATATGATGCACCATTCCTTCTGTGATGCCTACAGTCTCAGCTATCTCGCGAACCTTCAATCGGCCGTCTGCCAATACAAGATCATGGATTTTTTTTTTACGTTTTCCTCTGTAGTAGCCGTTTTCGGGGCACCTGGGCGTGGCTCATCAAAAACCGACGTGCATCCATGAACAAACTCATTGAACTAATTCTTTTTTTTTTTTCATTGAACTAATTCTTGACGGTCACCATCGAAGGAGAAGAGTCACCGTACACAGCATTCAAGCGCTCTTCGATTTCGCTGCGCATTTTCCCTTCCAAAAACAAGAATCGAATCACCGAACGATATTGCTCTTTTTCCATTTTTGTAAAACCGACTGACACACTCGCTTCCAAAGGTTATCAAAACAAAACAAATGAAGGGAATTGACTGAAACTTTGACAGCAGGCTTCTAAAAGAATGTACTGCACAATGGTAAAACTCTTTTGTAACAGCAGCGCCATCGGGTGGTGAGGCTAAGTACTTGTTGAATGACCCTCGTATGCAGTTTAATTCCCTGTTCTTCCTTCCATTCTCCTTCCTCCTACTACTCCAATTTATATCCAATTTTCCCCAATCCTGGGACTCAATGCAGTTTAGAACATACTAAAACAGGTGCAGATTTGTTCATATTTGCTTAAGTAAGCTTAAAAGCTTGAGTTCAGATTGGGACCACTGGATATGTATGATTTTTTTAAATTTCCGTCTGTTTAGTTTTCATTGCAAATCCCCTTTCCACCAAGAGGATGAGCACAAATAAACTCCCATAAGCATTAAAAAATTGACAAGACAGACTAGATGGGAGAAAGATGTAAACCTCCTCACCCATACATTAGAGTTCTAATCTGATTTGGGTCTGTGTGTTTGTAGTTGTTAAGTGCCTTCCAGTTAATTGGGTTAAAACCTTTGTCTCCTGAACTGGAACCTAGGTCAAAGATTCAAACTATTACATCATGGTATTTACTAAACTGCCAAAACCAAAAAAGCATAGGGACTATAAATGGCATGAGTGTATATCCCTTCAAGTCGCCACTGTCAACTTATGGTAACCTCATGAATTTCACAGGGTTTTCTTAATCAGAGGTGTTTTGGCCAGTTCCTTCCTCTGAAATATAGCACACAGTACTTAGTTTTCATTGGTGGTCTCCCATCCAAGTACTAACCGCAGCTGATCTTGTTTAGCTTCCAGGATCACATGGAATCTGGTCCTCTTAGGGTATTTAGGCTGTCATATGGTCATAAGGTATTTAGTCTCATAAATGGCATGCTCGGTACTTAATATAACATGGGGTTTGGGTCTGAAACAAAAGCTGGGTATTGACTGCATATTTTTCAACATTTTGTTTGAAAAATATGCATTTCAGAGTTTGAGGTGCGAGAGATGTCTGAAAGAACATGTCTACAGGAAACCAATTTCTAAAACAAGAATGGCCAACTGAATTGGACCCAGGAGTGGCAAAAATAAGCAAAAGACAAAGTGACTTAATGTTAACTTCTGGTGTGAAGGGGGTGGGAAGGGGTTTAAAGATATTAAGCAGTACAGGAGGACCCTACAACCTACTTGCAAGATCAGTTGCCTCTCCAGGAAGCACCCAGGAGAGAAAATTCACCATCATTTGTGGCCAGAAAAAGTCCAAGTGGAGAGTCTCAAGCTATTGAGTGCTGCCACAAAGCAACCTTGGAAGGCCTCATGTGAACTTAGGGACAAACCTTGCTCAGCCATGGTTTACAGCACACCAAAGAGGATATAAAAATTAGATTTCTGCATAGGAAATTTCTGTCTGCTTTTATTTCTCTACAATAGCAAATGTGGTTACTCTTGACCTGGCCTTATAGATTCCAGTGGGATCCTAGGAAGACGTTTGTATTTCAGATATGTAAAACAGAAGTCAATAGCTATTTATTTAAATCAATTTTATTACAGCATTCAGATCTGTCTGTTCAAAGAAGCATAGTCTTCTAAAAAGATCAATAAACCAATTATTTTGGTGTGTAATTACCATGACTGTGTGAGAAAATGGAGATGCTTTATTTATCTTTGGTACCTGTGTGGGTTCAAGGTGCAAAGGACACCATTCGGTAATGTCAGCAAATGTGGCCGTCTGTCCTAAAGCAAGGGCATCTAGAGGTGGAAGAAAACTGAAAATTAATTGAAAGGATAGTGAGATAGAAACAATTGTTCCCATGCTGCCAAATGATAGAGTTATTCAGATTCTTATATTTTCTTTATGCTTCAGGAAGCTTTCTTTGTTAGTTTTCATTTCTGCTTCTTAATTAATTTTTAAAAAATTACCTGGTATTTTTGACTGTTGAAAAATAATGTTCAAACAAGACATTTTTGTCATAATGAATGTGACTGAATGTACACAGAGAGACATCATCATCTAGTCATAGCTTCTTTTTTTCTTAAAAGTAATTTAAAGTACATTACATTTGGGTTTCTGAAAATAAACAGAAAATAATCAATGTTGATGCTTGCCATATTGCTCTTTATTTACTTTCATAAATATTAGGCTTTAAAAGATACAATTTAAATGCATCATTTAAATGATCTTGCAAGATATTGTTGCAGGAATAGGTTACTAGGAAAACTACAAATCCCCAGATTCTGAAGGATGTAGCCATGGCAGTTAAAATGGTGTCAAACTACATCATTTCTACAGCATAGATGCACCCCCAGACAGCTCATTATTTTTCTGCATTTCTAATTACAAAGGACAACTGGCTAGAAGATAGATAAACTATTGGGGCTAGGACAGTTTAAAGTGCTATACATTGGATATAACTGTTTCTCATAGTTAGATTTGTTTCAGCAACTTTCTGAAAGCTAAATATCTCTGCATATAGTCAATATCTGGGTGAGGAATTATGTGAGAAACTCCAGTTTTGCTCTTTGTGCTCAACTATGGAGGGAAGATAGCATATAGAAACATACTAAATGATGGTCAGAATTGATGGGAATAATTTAGTCTTTGAAATGGGACAGTTGAGCATAAGCCGCTTTTGATTCACTGTAATTTAGTGGGTACACATAGTTACAAATACTTTGTTGCTGCTGTGTGCCATCACGTTTGTCTCTACATATGGTGGCCCTGCAAGTGAGAGACCTGCAGAGGATTCTGTTATTTACAGTCCTGATCAGTTTTAGCAGCCTCAGTGCTGTGGCTTCTTTGACAGAGTATTAGAATCTTTCCCATAGAGTCATGTCATCCCATGATATGTCCAAAGTACCACAGCCTCCTCCATTGAGTCATTTTGAGTTATAGGTCCAAAACACACTGCAGAAATAATCCAGTTTGAGACCACTTTAACTGCCCTGGCTCAGTGCTAGGGAATCCTGGGAATTGTAGTTTATTGTGGCACCAGAGCTGTCTGCCAGAGAAGGCCTAATGTCTTGCAAAACTACACTTCCCAGAATTCCCTAGCATTGAGCCAGGGCAGTTAAAGTGGTCTCAAACTGGATTATTTCTGCAGTGTGTTTTGGACCTTATTGCAACAAACAATTTTGTGAAGGAGTGAGGTAATGATACTGATACAGATCAGAGGCAGCTTGTGGCTTCCCTGTGTGGCATGGTGACTCAATTTGAAGTTTTACTCCAAATATTAAAGGAGATATGTAAGGTTCTAAATGTACTTGGAAATAGCATTCAGTACACTGAAACGTAAAAGTTTGATGGAGTGCTACAGAAGCATATGAGAAAAAATAATTTTCTACTGAGACATTGTATTTGCTGTGTAGCCAGTTCTAGTGGGACAATCAAAATACAAACAGATCATTATAACTTTGATTTTGGGGGGAAATAATTATCTTTTAGAACTAATACCTTGAAAGAATGACTTAATCTCTAGAAGATAAGTTTACAACAAGAGAGTAATAGGCTTCACAAATCAATGGTGGTGGAAGTTATTTTTAGTATGGAAGATGAGAGTGATGGGGGGAGAAGTTAACAGATTGAATAGGAGTGAAGAAAAGGAAGATCCAGAGAAGGATTTGTAAGGAGAAGAGAGAAGGAGGAAGCTCAAGTAAGTAAAGAAGGTTAGAGCAAGTATGAATGAAGAGGAAGAGATATAGGATGGGTTGAATGTGTGGTTAGATTGTTTGGTGAGGTAAGAAAGATAATAGGAGCGGGTAGCTGTTTTGAAGAGGGTACGAGGTGGGAGAGTATATAGAGTTGAATGTTGAAATTCTAGCAATGAAAGACTTCAAACATTGATATATCATGTAACTTCTCAAAGTGTTTGTATGATAATGTTTAGATTTGTGTATGTATGTTTTCTTTTAAATTTAATAAAATTTATGATAACATTAAAAAAAATACAAACAGATCATTAATGTTTTTCTAGGTGGAAACAGATGGCCCAGTTTGAAGATGGATTGGGACTATGTCAAATATACACCATGGCCCCAATCTGCCTTGAAGCCAGCTGAAAAAGGAGTGGCAAAGATCCTCTCCTTTTTCAGCCAGCAAAAAGCTGGCTTTTCTCTCCCTGCTATGGCTTGAAGCTGGCTGCAAGATGCTCCAGCAGCGTGTGGTGTATAAATGCTACACCACTGGAGTGTCTTGAAGCCACCCAACTCTATGTGGTCGTCCAACTTTCAGGTGGCTTCAGGGTGTCATCAGACTGTGTAGCATGTAAACACTGCGCTCTGATGATGTCCCTGAAGGCATCCGTTATGGGCTGTCTGTTCCAGCCCACAGTCTTGCACCCTAAAGACACATCTTTTCATTAGGGTAGGGAATCCATAGCTCTCCAGATATTGTTGGACTCCAATTCCCATCAATTCCAGCTGTCAATTATAATATTGGTGCAGACCAAGAAAATATCTGGAGGATCACATGCCATGTCATCCATGTTCTAAATTAAAAATCGTAAGATGGGTTACAGTAGTTGCCTTTGGTTTCTTCAGATGTTTAGATAATTCACAAATATAGTTGGAAGTCTGCAGTCTAATTGGTTTTTGTGTTTGTCCAAGTAAAATAAGACTGATGAAAAGGTGACTAGAAATGGCTGAAAAGAAGGAAAAATATTGCAAATTATTCAAAGAAAATGATACAAACAGAATTAATCAGTCATTGTCAGGCAAACATAGCTTAAGAGGTGTAAAATATTTTGCTGTGTAAAACATTTTTGCTGTAGTTTATTACAAATCTAGATTTGCCCCTGTAGCTTTAAATGGATCCAAGGTTCCCTTAATATTAGAGACATTTATTGAGGCCAACCAAGTATCCAAACCAATATATATTATATATATAATAGAGATTATAATATATAGATTTCTGTTTCTCTAAATATGACATGCACAGTTTACAGCTAGAAAGGAAAGGTGAATTGACATATCCAGTTCTGACAAATCAATGACTGTTGGTTTTGACATTTATAACTAGTATGGCTATAAATCTCTGACTATGTATTATGCAGCAGAAATTGCTCTTTCAGGTATATTGGTCGACAATCTCTTGAATAAAGGGCTTTCTAAATCAGCAAATTGTTGGAGATGTAATGGCGTTAATATTTCCTTAAGGCATATGTTTTGGAGTTATGCCATGTTAGCTACATTTTGGGAGCAATCACACAATAAATTTAGTTTTTGGAAAATTCCTTAATATGCAAAGATGTGCATTTTTTTTAATTAATGGCCTGGTTTTTTTTTTTTTTTTGAAAAATAACAAAAGGCCAACAGAAGTGGATTCTTCATACTCTTTTTACTGCTAAAACATTAATACTTAATTACTGGCAAAATAATTGTTCCCTGCCTGTGAATCCAGCAAACTTCCACCCCAAATAGGAGTGGAAAAAGTCTGCTCCTATTTGGGGTGGAAAAAAGCCACCCTTTCCACTGTGATGGCAGCTTTTTAATGTTTCTGCAGCGCTGCACGTGTAAACGGCACACCGCCAAAACATCATGAAGCCGGCACATATGCAGTCAGCCATGTGGCTTCCCGGAAGTGTGGGGGCAGCATCAGAGCATGTGACATCTAAATGTTGTGCTCAGACACTCCCCCCAAGCTGGTGCAAAGGGGCAGTCTGCTTCGCCCTTGAAATCCTTTCTATATATATATATATATATATATATATATATATATATATAATTTTAAATAAACCTTTAAAAAAAACCTAATTGTGCTATGTAGACATATCAGTTCAGCTTTTTAAGGGAGATATATGAAGACCAAAGACAATGCCTCCTTACTGCCTACTTTCAGGTAGATTCATAGATTTCAGTTTAATGTAGTTCAATTAGCAGGCTCATTTATTAGCAACCAAGATGTGAAATTGCAGGGTTAGGTTAAAGTACCACCAAGGATATCTCCATCACTTCAATATCATTGCCTTAAAAAGCACTGACCAGAAGAAGTAGATGACCTCATTTCAAAATTATTATAGTGCAGAGAACTCAGTTTCAACATTATAATTCATTTTCTTACAGAATATTTCAAATTTATTATCAGCTTCCTGACAAATAATGGCTAATCGTTAAGGACAACCACTTTAACATAATATGAATACGCATTTCTCTCTAGGTAGTACAATGGTTCCTACATTAGCATTATTGACTAAGGTACATTTAACGTCTTCCCTAATACTTAATGGAAGGTTAATGTACAAGTCAGAGATTAAATGGCTTTTACTTAAAACAAGTATATTGATTAAAATAACTTAGGGAGGTTTTTAAAAGCTGATGCTATAAAAGAAGTCACACTTTTAAATATTTTTTATTTCATATTATGTGCAAAGTATGGGTGATGGCTTACCAAAATTACAGGAAGTTATAACACTGATTGTACCTTGAGCTAATTACTGTCTACAGTTAGCAAATGGATCCCTTACTTTGAAAGGTGGTTGATCACCTTCAGTAAATTTAAGGCTTCAGAAGTAAACTCTGTTCTACAGGCTTGCAAATTACCTGAGTTTCACTGGTTATGTCAAATAATGTCCTTCATCTGCAACCTTCTAGGAAATTTAAGTTCATGCTGGTTCCTTGTTGATTCATGCTGGTTCAAACAAAGCAGCTATAAACTGTGCCTGTAACACCAGCCGATGAAGTAGGACATGACTGAGATTAGTGATGCATGAATCAAATATAATCTGGCCTCCATTTGTTTCAGCATGTCAGATGCCCTTGTCCCCTTCATCATCCACAGAGCACTAATTTCTTCTCTTGTAGTGGATCTTGGGTGAAAAATAATACACAAAATGATAGGCATTATCTAAAAAGTGCACTGCTTTGAAGCTACTTACATGTATTTGTACATGCAAAAATGTGCTTCTTCCCCTTTCTCTTTTATTTGCACTACTCTCATTTTTTTCCACCACTGTCAAAAGTAATGCAATGGCTGAAATTCTGTTGGTTAGTCTCAGCTTGAGCAGACTCATCGAATCAACTGTTGAATGATTACTAAACATGTAGATAAATTCAATTGATTAATTGGCTCTAGTTGTAACAGGAAAAGGATGCAGGGCAATATTTTCCTCAAACACATGCCTAAGTAGCTCTTTATATTTTTAAGGACAGTAGAACCTTTCCAGCCAGCCATAGATTCCTTTGAGAGAAGACAGTTTTATATCACTCCTAGGGTGAGACTGACAACAACTCGGTTGGCATACCCTCCTGACTCCTTGTAGAATGCTATTCCCTGACGGAAGTTTATTTTAGGATTCGACTGATAGATTCTGTGATTGATAGATTTTATCTTACTGTTTGTATGTAGATTTTTAAAAAATGATTGAATTGAATGCCTATTTATGATTATTGTGTTATATTGTTGTATACTTTTGCATATTTTTTGAGAAACTGTAAACCGCTTTGATCTGCTGGAAAAGCGGTATAAAAATAAAGTTTTTATATTTATATTTATGAAACCAGGATGTTCCAATACGGTAGAATACTGGTACTGTTTTTGCCAGCATCTCTGAAATTGCCATTCTTAGAGCTTGTTCTTAACAACTGGGTTGTACTCAGTGCTGGTCTTCCACCTATTCAAGAACACAATCCAAAGCAAGGTGAGATGAAACACCTTCTTTCTGCAGTAGTCCTTTCTCAACATCCTGAAAACCTGCTCCAGATTGCTGAAAGATCCTCCAGAGTATATCCAGTGTCAGAAAATTATCTGGGGGGGGGGGAGGAAGAAACTTCTGATGTTATGTGTCACATTGGACTTAGGCCATTTCATCGGAGCAGGGGCACAGGTGGAGATGTAGTGAAGAACTATTCTTACCATCAGGCCTCACTATTTGCCAAGTCAGCTAAGGCTGATGGAAATTAGAGTTCACAAGATCTGGAGGGCCATGCATTGCCTCAACACACTTTCCGTTGCTCTTATCCTATGAAATTTCTTTGTATATGTGCTTTCAAGTTACTTGTTGACTTATGCATGCCCCATGAATTACACAGAGTTTTCTTAGCAAGGAATACTCAGAGATGATTTTGTCAATTTCTTCTTCTGAAATATAGCTTACACCACCTAGTATTAATTGGTGGTATCCCATTCAAGTATTAAACTGAGTCTACCCTGCTTAGTTTCCAAGATCAGACAGAATATGGTGCCTTTAGGCTATTTAGTAGAATAGATATGCCCTTCATTAATTTGTGTATTCCTTTGAAAAGTCCTTTCTGTCATGATTGCAACCATTTTCATGGGGCTAAAATTTGTTTGGACAACATTTTAATGTGAAAGAACTTAGTTCACATATCCCAAATGAATATACAGAACAGGTTTGTTTAACTTAACTGAATTTTGTGATACAGTTTTAAATCAAATATGCATACAAAAATGTGTCCCCCCCCCCCCCCAAGCAAGGTCATTTTCTTTAAAAGATCTTAGTAAGAATTGTGGAATTTTTTGTGTTGTTTTCCTCAGAAAAAAATGATGTATTGTGGATTGTGCATTTAGTAGAATGTGTAATATTGGAAAATGAAATATTGCTGTTCACTTATTGGCTGCATGAAATAAAAAACACTGGATATTGTTTGTTGATGCTGAGCTTTGGAGTACCCTATAGGAAAAAAATCCCAAAATTAAAATATAAGGAAGCAGCCTATTCATGCTTGTAAATGTTCTGCTGAAACTATGTTTATAATTTCCCCATATTAAGGGGAATCACAAAAATCAGTTTGACATGTTAGACTTGAAAATAAATGCCTTCTGGCTGCTTTGGGGTTGTGGCATTTATGTTACGGACACTGCTGCCAAAGACTGCCCAAAGCTGCAGCAAATAGGTGCTGTTTAAATCCGGCTCCTGATGGTGGCTGTCCTGGGGCCACAGCAGCAGCCCACTTTGGGAGCAGGCCACATGGTCACCATGGTCCCATCCCAATCATGGCCAGAGTGGCCATCTATTCTGGGCCTTAGTCTATCAGAACTAAACTCTCTTGGGACAATTTCTCAATTCTCACATACTAAAATGGCCAGAATCAAGAGAAAAAAATTTATCCCAAGAGCAATGATATTCTTTCACATCCTAAATGCCAGGGGAAATACAAATATATCTCTGTGTTAGTCCGTAACATCAGTATGTAAAAAGATCTTGTAGCATCTTTGAGACTAACTGCAAGAAAGAAGTTGGCAGCATGACCATTCATGGAGTATAGGCCCTGCACAGACGGTCCTTGTAGCACGTAAGAAATACGTGTTAGGGTTGCCTTGGGGCATCTCTTACAGATGCTCCGCAACCCTAGCATTTATTCCGTATGTAAAAATGGCGAGACCCTGTACACATGGGCGCCACCATTTTGATTTGATGGCTGCGCCACATTTAAACGGTGCAGCACGGGTGTGAAGTCTTCACGCTGCGTCAGGCCGTTTGTGGCAGCTTAACTGCGGCGCAGGAAGGAGCTCTGAAACAGAGCTCATTCCCGGAGGGTGCCTCGTTCCCATGGCAACTAGATTGCCGTAGAAATGGTGCCAGGGGGAAAGGGGCCGAGTGGCCCCTTTCTCCCCTGGCTGCAGCTCCCAGGGTGTCCTGGGGCATGAAGCTCCAAGGACACCCCTTTTCGAGACCATTTTGCCACTTCTTCCTGGTCCCAAAAGC
The DNA here is from genome assembly GCF_019175285.1 of Sceloporus undulatus. NCBI lineage: Eukaryota > Metazoa > Chordata > Lepidosauria > Squamata > Phrynosomatidae > Sceloporus > Sceloporus undulatus. The sequence continues at coordinate 303,168,211 of NC_056523.1, read as the reverse complement.
ACCGTATTGGGGCCTTTTGGGCTGCCGCTGTGGCTGTCCTGGCCCCAATACCTGGCCCAAAGGGGCGGTCTGTATCCCAACATAGTCTACTTACTTAAATCCATTTCATCAGATGCATCTGAGGAATCAGACTGTAGTCTACAAAAGCTCATGCTACCAACTTCTTTCTTTCAGTTACTCAGGGAAATTTTTCTTAACAGAAATGCACATGAAAATGTTTATGACTTTTTGTTCAAGTGTTAAATAAATCACAAATAGGTCAAAACTAGCTTGAGGTTGGAAAAATTGAGAAAGAGATTGAGACAAAAAATTGACAGATTGGAACATTCTTAGTCAACAAGAAGCCATACCTGGCTTCCTGACAATTGAATTTGTATCCAGTGCCAATTCAAGGTGTTGCAAGTCTTGAATAACTCCTTTCACCACTGTCACTGATAGTCATTAATAATATTCACCAGATCAGTGGACCAGTAGATCAATCCCTCACCACTGTCACTGTCATCTGTTTTTAAAGAAGGGTTTTATGTTTTTTACTATATGTCACTTATATAGTACTGAACAAATACTTGAATAAACAGCTAATAACCCACCTCTCCTAGTGGACTGAGGCACAGAACAACAAATCAACAATGATCAACATAAAAAACATTAATTAAAACATGCAACAGTTTCAAAGGACAAATACTGTAGTGAGTACAGTACAAGTACTGAACAAAAAAGTGTAAAGGGGTGTTATGCTGTAGCAAATGCCACTAGAATGCCACCTCTGATGTCCCTTCTCAACTTGAGGAGATAGGGAACTGAGGGGCAGTGCCAGCTAGCATGTTTATGGACAGAATGCCAAGCCTTCCTCCCTCTATCTACTGGAAGTACGCACCATGGTGGCAAATGCACTAACAGGCCTGTTACAGACTGCCAAAATAAAGCTGCTTCGGGTCTCTTTGGAGGTATGCTATTTAAATGATGCATGGGTCCTAAGAGTTGGGAGGTTGTGCCAAAGCCACACTCCATTCCTAAGCACTGGAGTGCAGCTTTGGTGCAGCTTCCGGATTCTTAGGGTGCATGCATCATTTAAACAGCATACCTCCAAAGAGACCCGAAGCAGCTTTATTTTGGCAGTCTGTAACAGGCCACAGTTTCCCTACTGATCCAGGCAAAAACAATGACCTTTTTACTTGAATAAGTCTGCAGCCTTGGCTGACCTGGATGGAATAATATGCAATTGGGTGTGCCATTTTTGCTATGTAACATGTATTTAAAGTGTTTTAATTGTTTTAATTTTTAATGTCTTAAAAGCAGTGTTTTAACTCGATGCATGGGTCAATGCTTTTTAAATGTATTCATTTTTACAGCCCCTGCTCCCCCCAGTTGACTGTGACAGCTGCTAAAATCACATCACTAAATTTCAGAGCCAGACCAAAAGAAAACCCCTCTTTCCTCTTTCACGTCCATTCTAGAAATGGTGTGGAAAGGTGCTCTAGCATCCACATGTACCACACAAAGTGGCTGAAGTTGCCACCAAGCTTTGGGGTCAACTATGGTAGCTAAAATAACTGGGCAGCTTCCACCAGTTTTCAGTTGTAGCACCAGGAGCTGGCCCACCCTTGCTCTGGGGGTTAAAAGCTCTCTGCAACTCAAAATATGCAACACTGGGTTAAATGAATGAACAGTCTCACCAGGACTGAGACAGCATCCAAGATGCATCACTTAAAACATGATATATGGAGTAGTCCCCTCAAATCCAATGGTCTGAATGAATACAAATCTTATTCTACAAGAGAATAATTTCCATCCTGCCATTTACTTTCTCCACACCTTTTGTAATTCCATGTGCCCTTTTTTGTTTTCATAAGCCAGCTGCAATTAAAGGATAGAGTAACTCTCCAAGTACAGAACAACTATTCAGTGCCACAGAAATGCAGTTCTATGTTCTTTTCATGTTTCTTCCCTCTTTATTATTATTGAAATGTGTGTGTTAAACTTAATATGCTCCTTGCATCCAATGGCTTAACTAAAGTTACAGCGCTATTGGTAGGCAAATTTCACTGTTGCTATTACTGTTTCCCTCTTTATTTAAACTCAGTATCCCCCATTCCCAAGCATACAATACTTAGGAATTGACCTTGTATTCATGTGAAATAGGACACCTGGGGGTCATTCACCTTCTCTGCATCAGTTTCAGACTTGTAAAAGGCTCATCCTGAGAATTTCTGCTTTAAGGCAACATAAGGTTGCAACGAGGGCTTTTGCTCTATTCTCCACAGAGCCTTTTCACTGGCATGGAATAGTTCTTATCCAGGGGGAAAAACATATTAGTTAGTGTGTGTGGGTTGGGAAAATAATGCAACAATTATAGAGAACACAGGTAGGCAACATCCTCAGGTATTAATGGCAGTAGATTAAGTTTCCTGAGGTAGTTAGTGAATGTTGTGCATAGGTAATATGCATGCTCGGAGTTAACCAAACAGACTCAACAAAAGCAAGGGAGAGAATGTAGCTCAAAGTAAGTTATTTAAGGAGAACTGTTTCCTTCCTGACCCTCCAAAACAAAAACAAAACCCAGCAACAACTTATAATTATGTTTGTATGTTTGTCAAGGTTAGTAAAAGACAACATGGAAAGGACAATGTGGGTTGGAAGAAATATTTTCCTCCTTCTCACATAGTACTGGAATCTAAAGTCATCCATTGAAACTGAAAGGAGGAAGATTTAGGAAAGATAAAAAGAAGCACTCCTTTACACAGTCAAACCAAGGGATTTGTTATCACAAGGTGTACTGGTGGCAGCCAGTTTAGACATTTGTAAAAGGAGATTAAATAAATTCATGGTCGGCAAAGCTACCAATGGCTACAAGTAATGCTGATCATAAGTTACCTTTTGGAACTGGCAATATACCTCTGAAAATGGCTGTTAGGGAACAGAATCTGGAGGTAGCACTCATCATCGTCATTGTCATCATCCCTTTCCCCCAGAACTGGGACTGAAGGAAGTTTACAAAAAATAAAACAGATTACATTTTAGAAAAAAAATGGATAAAAGACATACAGGAACTTTAAAAAAAAGCCTTACAAATTGGGAAAAAAACACCAAAGGATGGGACTAAAATGTAGGTGAAATCAAGACTGAGAATTTATCACATCCCCTTCTGACCTGAGCCAGCATGACTTTCCTGGTGTTTTAAAGATGAAGGTTGGCATCTTATATTGCAGTTCTGGATTAGAAACCTAGAGTTACAGATCCATAACTGTTCCATATTCAGTTGCACTGTTATTTTCACAACTGAGGTACTACTTGAAATTCAAGGAAGCTGGTCTGAATAATGGAAGCCTGTTCTGGTTTGGAGTGCAGCAGGTTGATGTTTCCATCTCTGTCCTGCCAGCAAGTGATACAAGCAGAGGTAGGGTCCCTATTGCAATTCCTCATTGCACCATAAATTGCTACTAGCAGGGTGTTGGAGACACTCTACAGTGTCCTGAGCACCATCAGAACAAACTACCATTGTACAGTATGCCTGCAGATGTGTTTCAGGCTAGGATATGATATTTAGGAATTTAATGCACACATTTCATAGCCCGATCCATGCATTGGATGGGATCAGGCTGGGATGGGGAAGAATGGGTTTTATCACTCACAAAATTGTTGCTGTGCCACCGGTCGACCACCACCCATCTATGAGCCATGCTTATTCTTCCTATTTTGCAAGAATGGAAGCTTTCCATCCTTGCAAAATCATCCAGCTAAGATGATTTTGCAGGGGACAGGTGGCAGTTGGCCAGCAGTGCAGAAGCACTTTTGTGAGCAATAAAACCCTCCCTCGTTCCAGCCCGATCTCGTCCTGTGCACAGATTGGGCTACAAAATGTATGCGATAAACTCTCAAGTTACACATTCTTAACTATGGTGGCGCAGCAGCCACATGCAGCGGCATTGATCTGCTCCCTGTGGGGAGCAAAGAAGAAGCTGCTCTAAGCAGCTTCCTGGAAGGGGAGTCATAAGCACCGCGCTGCGGCATCATGATGCCTCTTCTGTCCAGTGCCATTTAGGTGCTGCGCGCAGCATGTGTCGTCATGGCACGTGTGTTGTGGGCAGGCACGTGCCATAATGTTAGCCAGACAGCACAGTAAGGTCTTGGAGCCCTCACCACATAAAGGCTGGCATAAAGTGCTGGTCTGTACAGCCCCTAGGTTGGTAATGCAGGATTTTATTTTGAACAACTCAGACAGCAAGAATAAATGATTAACTGGCAGGGTATGGTGGGATCTAAAGACCATCATGTTTAGTTCCAGTCAAACTTCCTCAGAAAAAAAATTCTTATGAAGATACAGTGATACAAATGAAGAGTCCCTTTCCTGGATTGCCACTGTCTTAATCACAGAAATTAGGGTATACCAAGAAAGCTCTCAGTTGACATCTGCAGCCATAATCCCACTGTCTCAGTGGGACATTCCTGAGTATCCCCTGCCATTCCATTTTTTCAGCTGCTTTGAAAATGTACCTGTTTCTCTTTCTGCCCCCTCCACTAGTGCCAATTTTTCTCAGTTAAGTTCAGTTAATGCAATCTGAGTTAAAAGTATAATAATAATTTGCATCAGCTGTGGGGAGAGAAGGATGGAATCTAGCTCTTTCCAGTAAGTTAGGCCAAAGCAAACTGTTGCAGCCTTTCCTAGCTTGTCTGTTCTTCCTCATTTATAACTTAACGTTGTGACCACACTCTCGTGTTGCTTGGCCACATCTATGCCAGTATTCTTCTGTGAAATGTTGAAGGGTATGCAACCAGACATTTCCATGTCAAAGGAATCTGTTGTTTAATGTGTTCCACCACTAGCAATATATCAGGAAAGGGAGGGGGAGTATAGCCCTTTTAGATGTTGTTGGACTGCAACTCTCATTAGTCCTAACCAATTGGGAGTCATGCTGGGAATTGCACCACCACAACATCCAGAGAAAAACATTTTGCACTGCTTCTACAGTAAAAACTGGATGTTGACAGAGGAATTCCAATTGATTCACTAGCCTAGTCACAATCTGGAAAGAACTATTTAGAAATGGAAAGGGTGTGGTTAGGCTGTGAACATTTTTTCAAATACACACACACACACACACACACACAACCCCTTAAATTTTCTTAGTCAGTATACAGATGATTGCAGTCCTGCTATAGACATCTGAGGGCCTTTTGGAGGCTGTGGATTGTGCCCACTGCTTATGCAAAGCCACTCTTAAGTTATTTAGATCATAGTAGAAACTCAAAGTTACTGTTCCAAAGTAGTGTATCCAAACAACAATAACCACTAATGGTTATGGCTCATTCACATGTCAGTTTACAAAGAACACTTAGGAAATACAATTGTGAGCTTTTAAAATCAACATAATATGCATAATCTTTGCACAGTAATTTGAAACATACCTTTTAACATTCAAGTAAAGAGTGCTGCAGCTTTTAAATGCTCTTGAAACCTATGTTATGCATGAATAATTGCTATTTAACAAAATTATAGGTGGTATGATAAATGGAAACCAATAGTCACATGCAATAAACCAGAAGAGATCTCACTGATAGCACCAAAGGGTACCATATGAGAATAAATACAATAAATGTTTATTTAATTCGCCAAAGTTCAAAAGATATTCAGTTCCAACAGAATGATATTTTAAAGAAAAGATTGTAAAAAATATCTTGTCAAATAACATTTTTGTGTTATATACTGTTTTAATTGTAGCACGATGGTAATGCCATTAGAGTTTCTACAATGACACAAAAAGGTCAAGAATGCAAGAGGAGGGAATGCAAAACAAGAAGCAAAAGAGTATATGTACCAACTGTATATTCTAGAGCCTATCATAAAGAATCAGCATGTAATCTATCTATGCAGATTGCAGCAGATATTTTAAAAACAGTATGCTACACAGTGGCAAAATTAGATTCAAGTAGTCCTGTTTGCTGGCATAACCATACTCTTTCCTACCCCCAGAATAATAACTAATGTTTGGTAGGATCAATTTTAAAGATGCCACAAAGTCAAACAAATTTTTAATGATTGACAGTCTTTATTGCAGTTACAGATTTGTAACCTAGAGTTACAGATTTTTTTATCTGTACTTAGTAAGACTATGTAGTCACGATTGTAGCACCATTGCTATGATCCTCCAAGGCCACTTTAGCAGCCTGGTCTGTACAGCTGATGATCTGGGTACAAGAAAATGATGTTTCCAGTTACACAACAATAATGGTTGTAGCGGTGTGGGGGGCTGCAGCATAGAAAAGGTGGGATTTGGGTTGTGGTTAGATAGGAAATACATTGTAGTTTCACATCTCTTGATCCAGGAACTCGTCCAGTCTCATAACCTGATATATGTGGGTAGGTTTTGAAGAAAAATAACCCCAACAAAATTGAGCATCTTTCACATTTCCACCATGTACTGTTCTGACAAAAGTAGCCAAGCTGTGAGAGGACTACTTAATCCTTTCTGCTCATGATGATTTTATGATCAAAATCCCCTTCCTGAGCTACTGTTTGGTTCTTCAGCAGAAATAAAGTAAGCTGCTACAATCATGTATCCTTCTTTCATTTTCTTAAAAAGGAAAATGTTCATTGGTTTGTTCACAGCTGCAGATAGCTTGGTCTATATATTTGCTTACTGCATTGTTAAACCCGCTCCAAGCTTGTCCTTTCAACCCACATCTTGACCCCTATTCAGTATACTAGTTTCAAACTGGGATGGGAGAAATAGTCATTTTGACTGACCCAAATGTTAATGTGTGCTCATTTCCTTGCTTACTCAGGGAAACAAAAGCAGCCATGCTGGCAGAATGGCAGCTTCCACAAACTATAACTATTTCTATTTGGTAGGCTTTAATAAAGACCTAGAAATATAAAATGAAGGAAGAAAATGACTGCTAATTATTAATTTCAGATAAGTAAAATGCCTGTCCCCTAAACAATAGTATATGGTTCCGTGAACCCACAGGCATGACCTGGAAACAAAAGATAGCTTAACAGTTACTATTAAGCAATGCACTAGGAAATCAATTAAACAGAACATCTTTCTAATGAGAAGCTGTAGGAGAGTCTCCATGGAAACATGGGATGAGTGGGTTCAGCATGCAAATAGCAGGAAAGAAACAAAATAATATTTGTAAACATGCACTTTGAAATTGGTATAATCAGCTAACCGATGAAAGGCAGATTCAATGTGTCTCTTGCCCTATAGAAGAGGAAGAAGGAGGCAGTGACAAAGCTATCATTTTAGTCAATATTTGGCTGGCATGAAAGACTGAGGTGCCAGGATTATCTTTATGACAGTCCCTGTAATAATCGTGTTTGTAATTTATAATTTTCATAGAACTGAAGACATTGGCTTTGATCCAGAGCTCTGCGGGTGGCTCTGACACTCACAAAGAGCTTTCTTGTTTCAGTGAGCCACTGGATTTGAGTATCTGCTTTCAATGGCTTTTATAAAAGACTACAATGTTTTTTTAAAAAGATGTACTGTACAGAGATGTGCATCCTATTGTACAGTCCCAGACAAAGATTAATAAAGGCACAATTAGCACTTGAGTCACACCCAACTGATTTATTTTTCTGCAGGAATGTGGATATGTGGATGAGAGATCAGATGCTCCAACACATTCATTTATTTAATTCAATTTATATTTAATTTCCATCCCGCTTTCCCTTCATAAGTGACCCAATAGACAGAGGGTTTAGGCAGAGGGTCCATTCTTCTTGAAAGATATGGATTCAAATCCTACCTTTCCCAAATTGTGTATTGTATATTTTTCCATCAGTCATTTTTTTTAGTTTCAGATTTCTTTTTGTGAAGGTAGAAACCATAAGATCCTACTGAAGATAAAATGAGTTGTATTGATTCTATGATTCTCAAGGCTGCAACAGTCAATATTCACATTGCACTGATAATTCTGTAAAATAACACCATTATAAAACCAACAACAGCAATGACTTTTTTTAAAACTAAATGCATAGAGTTGATGGGCAGACATGTTTATCCACAGATAAATATTTATTTGCAAGTAGTTAATTTCAAATTATTAGTTTGTCTCCTGTTGTAGAAAACAAGACCATATTGAATGCCTCTAAATATCTGTGTTTGAAATGTAATTTGAATTTCTGATTTTGAAATAATATCAGTAACATCAATGTCAACTGTAATGAGAAGATCTGAGTGCATCAGAATCTTATAGAAAAGTAATATGGTAGGAGGCATTATAGTACTTTGCAGTTTAATAGGCTGTCTGCATTGGTGCTGCATCTTTAAAATCAAATGGGATATAACATAATTCCACTCTTCCAGGTTTAGCAAACAAACAAGTCAACAATAGTTGCACATAGTATTTTTCTAACTTCACTACCATCTGGTTTTCATGAAACAAGGTGGGGGGAAAACAATGAACAGAATATTTAACCTATTTAAGGCAACTCATATGAACAAGAAAAGGGTATTGTTCCTTAAAAAAGAAAAGAAATTCATTTAGTTTTCCACCTGGTAGAGGAAGGCCATTCTAAGTGACTTGCTCCAATGAGGTAATCAAGAAATTCAATTAGCTTCACATGGAATTTACAAAGCTATTCTCACTGAAGGGCAAATAGTTGTTAAAGCAGCAAAAGAGCATTATTTGTCTCACTATTGATGAATCAGCAACTGTGAACTGTTAATATAAACAGATTTCACTGAGTTTAGCAACAATGAATCTGATTAAAATAGAAAAGCAGTTCTGTTCAGGTCACTGGTACTTGTTCAAAGAGGGGTGAGACGGAGATTATCTGAAGTGTGCATGTATTTTATTGAGCATAGGACCTCACCAAGATCCTTGTTTATTACTTTTTTTAAAAAAAAATAAACTAATTTCTCATCATTTTTAGGTTCACAACCTAAAGGTATCCTCATATGAATGGCTACACAAAATTGGCTTATAACAGGATTTCAGTGCTCATTCAGTGTTCCAAATACGTATTATAAAAAGGAAGAAACAAGAGGGAGCATCCCTGAAGAACTTGGTAACAGTAAGAGCTGTTTGACAGGTGAATACACTCCTTCTTTGGAAGTTTTTAAATACAGCCAGTGAAAACTTTGGGTGAAATTCAGTGGTTATTATCACCCCAAGAAGATTCTTAAAATATCAGTGGGCATTTGGAAAATCAACACTTCATAGGTCTGCTTTAGTTGGGGACTAACAATAGATTTAGATAAATAATTTTTGCATTGTTTTCTGTGCCCTTGTGTTTTGAGTGTATTTTACATTTACCTGTGTACATCACTATGAAATGTTGGGATATAAGCAGTACGTAAATATTAGGTCTTTCTGATTGAGGCAGCATTATTTTGGGACCATAATACATTAAATATGCTGGTTTTTTGTTTTTTATAATGGGGGAGGGCAATTGAAGCTGCTGATTATCCTAATGGACTGGGATATTTAACCACATAGGTTTCCATTTGCTTTCTATCTGAAGGAACAACTTGACTCCACCTAAAAACAAATGGTACTGGATCTCAACTAATATTTAAGTTTAAAATAACTCCTTCATAATTCATGGTCAACCATGTAAAGGCTGAATGCCATAAAAACCATAAAGCTGTATAACTGAGATGATTTGGAAGTCAGCTTGAAATCAGTTTTAGCCCTCTGCCTGCCTTCTCTTAAATCAAATGACAAAATGAAAAATAACTTAGTACTTCTAATACTGGTATAATTAAGAAATATGAGAAAATATATATTCTCTCTCACACACACACACTCATTCTCCTCCTCCTCCTCTTTTTTTTCCTTTGAGTCATCAGTTCCTAACCACAGCAAAATGTCCTAATTATCTTAGTGGGAAAAGTCATGGAAGCATATTCATGATGAATGAAGAGCTATGTTTTGCACAAATCAGAGAGACAAGCTGTCAATGCTTCCTAATGCAACCTTATATAACAATTCCCTCCTCCTGTGGCAGTTGTCAAGAGAATGGAAGTCCTTGTCATGTCTATACTTGCAATTTGGGACCCTCATTCACACCTAGTTAGAATCTTATTTGCAATTAAACAATGCATTTGCTTCAAGTAAACCCAGAATTATTACTTCTGATACTAAAGCAGCTACAGTACTTGCGATTGAATTTAAAAAAGAAAACATATATATTTTTCCTTCTAGACATGTGATGTTTTCATGTGGTCTTCATCTACCCAGAAGCTCAAAGATGTATCAGGCCAGCTTTAGATGGGCTCAAGGTAGCTAAGAAAATTCAAATTAAAAATAATATAAAATCAATACATCAAAATATATTTAAAACACAATTAACAAACAGCAATAAAATAAATATACAGGGCCCAGCCGACCAGCCTATGCTCTCGGGGGATAGATAGTTTGATGAGGGACTGGTGCTTGTTGCTAACATCCTAAGCTTCCATAGGATGGGACCATGGCAGTTAAAGTAGAATCATAGTGCTACAGTTGCAGAGTTTATTGCATCTGTTGAGGGAATGAAAGAGTGGTTGTCTGGAATTATTTTGCAAAATTACTGGCCATGTGAGCAAGTTAGTGATGGGGTGAAGATATGAATGGATGTTATCGATAATCACCCACAAAAATTTTTAGAGGGAAAGGGTTTCTGTTGACTTTCTCTTCATGTTCCAATGACCAGGAAAAGAATAAACTTTAGGGCTTCTCTGCTTTGAACTATGGACCTTCTGAGAGGAGATATGATCTGGACTAGGCCTGCCCTAGGCTGGACTTGGTTGTAGCAAGCTACTTAATATGGCTTGCAATCAGGTTGGGATGTCAGAACTGGATATTTTGAGGAATCTCTGCATCAGCATAAGCCCACAGCATTTGCAGACCCATGACAGATCCTATGTAAACAATTTAATATGGTAGTCCTTAGCTTACTCTGTACTTGTGTCTGGTTTTTTCTTCTGAGCAGGCAAAGGTGCTCAAATGGGTCAACAAAGTAGGTTATACAAAGGAAGGGAGGAAAGGCATTTGCTACAACCATTGCATAGTCTATGTCTCTGTCTCCCACTGGTTCACACAGGTGGTGGTTCACCTTAGTCACATCACTGTACTGTGGGACCTCAGTATCTGTGAGGGATCCATTCCAGGCCCCCTCCATGGATACAAAAATAAATGGATGCTCAAGTGCACATTGTCCCTAATGGTGATATGTGCACATGGCCATGCTGCTGTTGTCCCTAATGGTGGAGTGTGCACACAGCCACACTGCCATTAGGGACAATGGGGCTTCAGGAAAACCTCCACTGTCTATAATGGCTGTGTGGCCACATGCACGCCCCACCACTGGGGATAATGAAGGCTGTGCCTAATGGTGGCATGGCCATGTGCACGTGCTACCATGGGGGACAACACGGGCTTGCTGTCTGTAGATTCTCAAATCCGTGGATGGCAAGTCTGCGGATACTGAGGGCCCACTGTACTTCTTTCTAAAGGTTGGTGGATCAAAAACATTTTTCAACCATTATTGTTTTAATTCAGATGTGGTATGTCTGTGTGCCCTCCTTCACAAGTTGTCAAAATTTGACAGTGTTATTAAAAAATGTTATTTGCCTAGTCTTACCCTGAATGCCCTATGGTGAGGGATCATAATGGCATTTGTACAACAATATCTGCTGGGGCAACAGGTTCCTGTATGTGTTTTAAAAAAAAAAAATGGAGAAGAAACCTCAGGAGAATGGGCAAGGGAATAATCTAACTACAGTGGTTGCCCCGGGTACGAAAATAATTCGTTCCGCCGCCGCTTCGTAACCCGAAAGGCCTTCGTAAGCCGAAAAAAGCCATAGGCGCTAATGGGGAAAAGCCCCGATTTGGTGTGAAATAGCGCGAAAAACCAAATTTTTTCAACCCGAAAAACATTCGTAAACCAAGGAACAGTTTTTTTTTTAAATAATTTTGGTTTTTTTTTTTTGTTTTTCGTAACCGGAAATTTGTTTCGAAGGCGGCGCTTCGTATCCACTATATACCACTGTATATAAATTTCTTTAAGACTCCATCTGATTCAAATGGCCTTTTTCACATAACACACTTATAGCTTAATGGTTTCCAGGGGAGGGATATTTGGAATCCTCAGCTAGAGAGCTCTAGGTGTCTCATCAAACTACATCTTTCAGGATTCATAGATACAGCCATGGTAGTTAAACTGTATTCATAGTTCTATCATTGTGGGTAGTGTAAAGGACCCCTGGTCAGGCGCAAATACTGCTCAAAACAGCAATGGAAAGTAGAAAGGTTTTACTATTTCTCTGTCCTTCTAGTCTAGGTAAATGATCCAGCTGTTCATATGTTGTAAGCAGCATTTGATGCTTAATTATGTGGCAATGGAAGTTGTGATCAGATTGTTCTAATGATTGGCATTAATTTTTGCTGCCATATGAACCACATATGTCAGAACTAGTACAGAAAAAGTAGGGCAGAAGCAATGTTTAGTGATGGAAACATAAATGCAATTGTGAAAACATGATATCTTATGGGATTAAATATGGGAAGATTGTGTCCTTTATTCATAAGGATTTACTGCTGATTACAGAATTGTTGAAAGCCCAAACAGGTGGCTGTTTCTCAGTTTCTCTTGGGCTGCAAATGCCCCAAGCGGTTGACAATACATTTAAATATGGTTTTAATGCTGCTAAATGGAAAAGCAATTAGCAGCAATAAAATTTGTATTGATTTGGATAAATTTTAGAACATTAGCCTTCTTCTAAATGTAATTTCTGGCCAAGTAATCCATAGGGACACATGACTTATCTACATTTATTACTCATTAGAGCAGAGTACTGCCTGTCGCAGCTGAACAGCCAGGGATTTTATCATCATAATTCAGATCTGCTAATGGACTGAGTAGCCTTTTTCCTCTAAAGACACAAATCCCTAGACAACAGATATGAAATATAAATTGACCAAAGCAAAAGGACAGTTTTGTACAGCTAAGATGTTTATCTTGTGCTTTCACTGCCTGTTTCCAAAAGAATCACACACCAAAGAGAGAACATTACAAACAGAAACAGTCCAAAAAACAATAGCTCACTGGGGTGGATTACAAAGCAGTAAACTAACTTTTGAGTTTCACTGGACTGTTCTTCAAATGAGATGCTAACACAACAGCAGCAGCAACAACAATGCAAACAAAATGGGAAAAGAGAACGTACAAGGCAGAAATATGGTGAAAGCACAGTATTTAGTTTTGAAACCTGGAAACAGTAATTCAGGAAGCTCTTGGCAAACTTGTTGGGTATGGTTTTTACTGCAAGAATGCGTTCATAGCCTGGACTATGGAATACAGTGGTCCTCGGGATACGAAATCCCAGTTACGAATTTTAGGACGAAAAATCCCATAGGGATTATGTTTCGGGTTACGAAGTTTTTTCGGGTTACGAAAAACTCGGCCTATTTTAAATGAGCCGCGGCAGAGCGCGGTTTTTCCCCATTAGCGCTATGGGTTTTCGGCTTACGAAGGCTTTTCGGTAACGAAAGCGCCCGGAACGATATTAAATCGTAACCGAGGACCACTGTAATAGAAGACAGTAATGGCAAGTACGGGCTAGCAGTGTCAGATTTTAGTGTGAAATTGAAAAGGAGCTGCATGTATTTGGGGGACAGACATAAATATCTTCGATCAGTACCCTACTGTTTAGACAACAAGCAGAGTGCATTCAGCATAAAAATGACATAAAGCCATCTGGGGAAAAATTAGAAATCAGAATTATTCAAATCTGTTTGGATAAATGGGTGAATTGTCCAGTTTCACTTTTCTCAAAGTCATTAAAAACAAACAACCTGTTAGGGTCTTTATTTTTGTGGGGGCAGGCATTTGGCAGCCTGTATAGCCTCCAGTGAAAACACAAAATTGGGCCACTGAACCCACTGCAGTGTAGGAGACATTTGGGTAAAGTGTAGCCTGTGAGTCTAGGAAAATCCCAGTGCTGTTTTCAGGCCTCCATGGGGGAAATGTTGCCCATATGCCCCAGATGGTGTTTGCAGGCATTGACTAAACAAAATTATTCAGTGGTTTTATACTACTACTAATATATATAAATAATAATTTTTTTTTATTTTTCCCACCTCTCCTCATGATCGAGGTGGGATTACAGTCAATATCAAAATCCACAAAAACATCACAGTTACAATTATTTAAAATCAACTGTTTTAAATTAGTTGTATTTTAGGGAATAGTTTATTTAACTATATAAGGAGTTAATTGATTGAAGAATAATCCAATTTACCTCTGCCATTTTCAATCCTAATTCGGGCGGCATCCAGGTGTTACACATGCAAAATGCTGCACGATTGAATCCATTTGCTCCTGGTTTGTGTTTTCAAACTGGCTGGCTGAGTGCAATGGGATGCAACTGGGCAGTGGCATCGGTGGCATTTTGCATGTTATAATACCTAGATGCATCCCAAATTAGGATGAAAATGGCAGCGGTAAATCAGATTATTTTTCAATGTGATAAACTCCTAAGCAATTGGCTAGCATCCTGCTAATAAAAGGATGAGGAAAACAGACTCAGCTTGAATCCAGAGAAAACGGAAGTACTTGTGATAGCTCTCCTGGCCCAGGGATGGCGGTGGTTCCACCTGTCCTGAATGGGATCACGCTTCCCGTGAGGGACTCTGTACGCAGTCTGGGGGTGCTCCTCGACTCGTCGCTCCACCTTACATCTCAGGTGACGCGACGTCAGGAGCACCTGTTATCAGCTTCGCGGCGATACGCCAGCTCCGTCCCACCAGCCAGGGGGCTATAGAAACAGTGGTACACGCTCTGGTAACCTCTCGGTTGGATTTCTGCAATGCGCTCTACATGGGCCAACCCTTGTACCATACCCGGAAGCTGCAATTAGTGCAGATATAGCAGCAAGACTGGTCACTAATACATCTAGGACCAGCATATACACCCGGTCTTAAAAGACCTACTTGGCTGCCTATTCGCTTCGGGACAATACAAGGTGTTGGTTATAACCTATAAGCCCTAAATGGCTTGGGGCCCAGGGTACTTAAAGGACCGCCTCTCTCCGTACAATCCGCCCCGCACACTCATCCACCGGGCAGCATTTGTTAAGAGTTCCGGAGGCTAGATTGGTTAACACCACTAGAAGGGCCTTTTCCATCTCGGCCCCCACCCTCTGGAACTCTGCCCATCGAGCTCCGTTCAGCAACCTCCCTGGCCAATTTAAGAAGGGGCTAAAAACATTCTTTTCAAGCAGGCTTACCCCTGATTCTTTGCCCTGAGAGTCCTCTTCCCCCCTCTGTCATGTGTTTTGTGATCTGGCACAGTTCTTTTATTACTGTTTTAATGGTATTGTTTTTATAAATTGTATTGAATATTGCTGTTAACCACCCTGATGTTCGAAGGGGGTATATAAATAAAGTTATTTATTTATTTATTATTTACAATTGTGTATATCCCACTTATGATATTGTAACACATGCTTTTGGTCATTGCAATAGCTATAATTCTGTATGCCCATGCAATAACAACTCCCTCATCCATCTTTTCTCTGCGCAAGGAATGTCAGAGAGCATCCTGCTATTTCCCAAAAATAGACATGGGCAAATATCATCCTCAGGGACCTCTAGAGGAGGCTTACCACTGTGTGACTGACTATAGCAAAGTAACTGGATACCTTGCCACCACCCCTCATTTTCCACTGGCCAGAAAGTGGCCATTTTGGGGGTGCTGAAGCAGAGAAAAGGTGGGTTGGAGGGGCTTAGATATGAGAAGATCACGGATATTAGTTGTGTATGTATGATACCTCTCCTGGTCCATTGTTTTTAGCTGCACTTTTTTCATTGCATGCTACGAGCTGGCTTGGGTCAATGTTGGGTCTAAATTAAATAAATAAGGGGACTAGATTAAATAAATAAATAAATACATAAATAAAGCATGCGCATTTAGCTTTAGCTGCCTGAAGGTGTGTGAGAGAATTTTGTTTGGTTATATTTTTTTTTTACAAATATAGTGTGTGTGTGAAAATTACTTCCACCAGTTTTAGAATGACACTTCCAGAAACAAACATGGGATATTCCTCCCCTCCTTCCTACCACCTTCCTTTCTTTCTCTGACATGACCCCCTGCACAAACTTCCTTTGGCCTGAAATTTTTTAGTAAGAAAATCATAATCCTTTCATTTTTGGTTTCTCCTACAGGGATGGGGATTTTCCATCAGGATCCTGAACATGTGAGAAATTGAGAGACCATGGGCTGTCCTTGGTTGGCCACCTCTGTGGGTGCAGCTACACTATAGAAATGATGCAGTTTGACACTACTTTAAATGCTGTAGCTCCATCCTATGGAATCCTGGAGTTTGTAATTTGTAGCTAATACTTGTCAAATTTTGCTAATTGGTCCAGCCTGCACTCTCTCATACACTACATAGTACCTCAAATCAAATTTCCTTTAGAAAGCAATGGCACAACATCAACCAAAAACAAGTGTGAAATAAACCTGCTCATTGGGATAATCATGTATGATTCAGTTCTCTCAGGAATGAGCCTGTGAGTTTAAAATGACATGAATCTTCACCAGGAGGCAGATTTACTTCTGAGAATGCCTGCAAACAATAGGGATGTGTGACTGACCCTGCAGGTGAGGGTGTTAAAACAGCTTTTTTTGATTAAAGGATAACTAGTAAGTGTGAATGAAAGTACTGTGTTGAAAAGGGGTCACTGGCAGTTTGATATTTGTTAATTAAAAAGGAAAGCTGGGTTTAGGGGAGAGATCAGATACATTTGGGCAAGTGAACTGCAATGGAATCAACAGTATATTATCACTGTGGTTCTGTTTTATGCTTTTGAGTTCTGTTCTGGTGGTTACATAGACACAGCATGAACACAAGGGCAGATGGGATCTGAGTGTTAATAATTCACTTCACTTTAAAGCAGAAACTAATATATATATATATATATATATATATATATATATGCCATTATTATTAATTTAATTACTGTGCAATTACTAGCAGTTTTCATAAATCTATTGGGGTATGTTTCATGCAAAATTAAGCAGCTTTGTGGCCTGTTGACATAAGTGAAAGGAAAAACAGCAACATGTTTTAAACATTTTACAGTGTAAACCTAGACATTCCTACTGATACCTGGAACAGTTAAGATGTGTACTAATATGGTATTTCAGGAATTATTGGTCAAAAAAAGTAATTTTTTCAAGCATTGTAATGGAATGAAGGTCCAAAACACACTGCAAAAATAATCCACTTTGAGATTGCTTTAACTGCCCTGGCTTAATGCTAGGTAATTTTGGGAACTGTAATTTTTAAGACATTTAGCCTTCTCTATCAGAGAGCTCTGATGCCACAATAAACTATTGCATCCCACTTAATGATGACCTAGTTTTAATATTGTTATTCTATTTTTATTGATGTGTTTTATGTGTATTTTAGTGAACTGTAATCCCACCTTGATCCATCTGGGAGAGGCGGGAAAATATAAATAAACGATTATTATTATTATTATTATTTTATTATTATTAACTACAATTCCCAGGATTCCCTAGCAGTGAGCCAGGGCAGTTAAAGCAGTCTCAAACTGGATTATTTCTGCAGTGTGTTTAGGAGCAAAGTCTTCAGACTTGGACTTCATTCCAATTTACAAATAAATTGGTTTGTGATCCAAATCAATGGATTGATTCGATAGCGGAGTGTGGTTCACACTACATTTGCCCCGATCACATTTTTTCCCTGTAAAACAACCCACTTGTGCTTCACATTCACGAATGAATGAATTGAAAATGGACCCGCTCCAGCCAGTCAAAGGGCAAATTTAAATCAATTCTGATTGCTGACTCGATTTATCCAAAAAAGATGTGGAAAAAAATCAGCGTCAAAAAGACATAGGTTAAATGGGTCTTGCGCATGGCCCCTCTCTCTGCAAATCACTTCAGCGATTCAGTTCAAGTGGGAACCAGGGTCATTTGAACTGGTTCAAACTGATTTGCGATTGGTTTAAAAGGTAGTGGGAATCAGGCCTTGGCGTATTAGTAATGGGTCCATAGTGAAAAGTGTAGTAAAGGTTTGGATCCAGTTTTTGATTACTTTAAAAAATCTCTTCAGATTATTCCCGCAGTGTGCTTTGGACAAAACATGATGGTGCTGCTTCTGAGCAGATATATTCTGATAAAAACTCCAGAAGTCGATACGTTCTGAAGAACGCTGCTTTTCTGAATTGTGATGCATCCTTTTCCTCTGTGCTTCCTTGAATGATGCTTCAATTGAAATTAGGTATCTACCAACCAAATTAGTTATTGGCCAACCTCTTCAACATTTCAAAAGTTCCCCTCTCAAAAAATAAAATAGTAGTTAAAATATGAGTTTTCAGAAAAAAAATTACCATATTTACAAATATATTTTAAAGGGGAGATATTTTTAGAGGTGTGTACTCAAACCGATAGTCTGAAGAAGGTTACTTTTAAATGCAGATTAATGAAGAAACAGAATGCAATTGATTCAAAGATAACTCTTTTCAGACGGTAGCTATCCAAATGAGGAGAGCACCGCCAAAGGAATGGGGCTAGCCTGCCTCCTGGCTCATGTGAATATTTTGAATATTTGAATAAAAATAAACTGATTGAGCCATTCTTAAACTAAAGCAAAGATGGGGAGAAACAGATCAAAATTAGGGAAGGTTTCTTTTTTAAAATTACAACTCTCATATTCTCTCAACCATCATGGCTACTAGCCATGGAGGCTAGGGGATTTTGGGGATTGTGATTCAAATCATGAATGATGGTGGATAAGGTGAGATTATTATTATTATTATTATTATTATTATTATTATTATTTATATAGTGCTGTAGATTTGCACAGATGCAATCAAAAATATCCGGAGAGGCATATAATGTCCAGCTCAAAATTGAATAATTTTTTTCAGTTTTCATATTCCAATATAACATGAAAATATTAGAGCTTAGGTATTATCCTTCCTTCCTTCTATTTATCTCATATAGTGAGAAGGGTTGGATATAAATAAATTAATTATATAAATAACTGTTATCATATTCTCCTGCAGACTAAAGAAGATACAGGCACATATGTCAATTGGTTTCCTCTTTCTACTGCAACATTAGTACCCACTGTCAAAGAAAGAAGCAGGCAATATAAGAAATGACATATTTCTTTGGTAATGAGAACTGTTGTAAACATAAAACAAAACAAAACAGTATAGCAAACCGAACCAAACCCAAAACATGCTGCACTTGGCCTTCTTATGTGTGTGCATGTCATTTATTTCAGTCACCACCACAGGCTTCTTAGCTTCTTACCAATCCTTCAGAACCAGTTATATGATACAGATAAGAGAAGTCAGTGTTGCCAATTCCTGGGAAATTTCCCAGAAGCTGGGAAACCTCAGAAACTGGGAAATTTTAAACCTTTCTGTGAAATTTCTGGGTTTGTTAAATTTGCAGGAATTTTCAGGGAATTTAACCTCCCCGCCCAAAAAAACAGCCCAAAAATATCTCCCCTCCCATGCCCAACATACTTCCCATCACACCTCCTTTAGCCTTCCTACAGTGCCTTGTGCCCCCCCCCCCGACCCGGACATCCTACCCCCTGACCCAGATGTCCCACCCACTCATGGGAACTTGAGAGGCATTCCGGGAAGCCAATCGGGATTTCCTTCAAGGGTGATTTGCAACACTGGTCAGATACTTCCTTGTAGTAACCTTGCACCAAGGTTGACTCAGAGTTTGGAAGAATTTTTTTTTTTGAACTAGACTTAGATAATCCACTAACTACTAGCATGGTCAACATGCTAGATGAAGGTTTCTGAGAACTGCAGCCAGAAAAGGAACTTTTCCAGTCTCTGCATTTACCAAGCTTCTGTTGGATCCCAGGGCAACTTTCCACAACATGCAGTGATAAAAAAAAATACAAGTATCTCAGGAGTGAAATCATACAACATGAAATAGAAAGTGGAAGGGAAAACACACAGCATAGAAAAGTACTAGCACTGAGTTTTCTAGACATGAGCAAAATGACTTTGCCTCTTTTAGACTGCAGCTCATAAAATTTTCCAGCCATCATGACCAGTTGTCATGCTGGCTAGAGGATTCAGGAATATGCCGCCCCCAAAAGATTCTTTTTCAAACTCAGGAAAAGCATTACACGACATGATTTCTACCATTATGTATCTCCCTCTTTTTAGACCCAGTGCCATTGTCTCTGCTACAGGTATTCCAGTCCTCTTTGTTCAGAGACTCTTCTCATGTTTGTCCTTGCAAAGACAAACTCCCTCTGGCATATTTCTTGGCTGTTATTCCTTCAGCCGGATTATCATTTGTCCATTTAATGCAGATTTCCACAGAAAGAATACTGTACCCTAATTGTATTCCTGCACATTTATTTTAGCTGCAAGTTTGAGAGATCACTTATCTGCCTGACATGTTGTTACTGTTTTTGTGTGCCTTCACGTTGACTCTGATTTATGGCAACCCTAGAGTTTACTAAGCAATATTTATCCAGAAAAGGGTTGCCATTGTCTTCCTCTAAGTTTGAGAGAGTATGACTTGGGAAAGATTACCCAGTGGGTTTCCATGGTTGATCCTGGTCTCCTGGAATTGTAATCCAACAATCAGACTAGCACACCATGCTGACTCCAACCACAAAGCCCAGTCGCACACCTATTCCTTAGTCTTCATGGATTTTTACGTGTCTACTCCAGGTAATAGAGTCAAGTTCCCCTTCAGATATAATTTAACTATAATTCCCAGCATCCTACCCAGCATAGCAAAAGATGAATGCCAGGAACTGTAGTGCAACAACATCTGGCAGACATGCGATCGTCCCCACTCCAGCAATTCCCACCCATCTCAAGGCTTCTCTTTACCAATGGGCTCAAAATCTGGTCAACCTAAACACGTGTGCATATTTGTTCTACTCCATGATGTATTTATTTATTTAATATATATAATCTGATTGCTAGAAGGACAGAGTTATATTTTTCTCTGTTCTCCTGGAAACCTCAGTTTTTATTTTTCAAAAGCACAAAGACACACTGAAAAGTAGCTGGCCTGATGAAACCATAGAAACCAAATCACGATTTCCATTAACCAGGAGTCAGATCTTCAGGGTCTTTTATAGCTCCTTGACTCTTCCATGACAAACAAAAGCAGAATTAAGTACTGAAACGATGCACGTATATGGATAACAAAGTGTATTTTGACACCTTAGAGACTTATGTATGAGTTAAGCTTCATTCAGGTGCAAGGATGGAAGAGAATTTTGTTTCACTTGTATTTTTAAGTGAATCAACCCAATATTCACTTCCCAGTTTAGTAAATGGACTAGAACACAATTATCCTTTGGATTGTACAGTTCTTCAAATGTTGTGATTCATCTCTTTGCCTTGAGATTGTCTACAAAAAGGCAGGGAGTAGGAAAAACTGCATACAATCCTTGGAAAATCCCATAAACTAGGAAAAATGAATTAAAATGCATATATTTGGTAAAACAATGTTAACAAAACTGTGTATTTATAAAATGCAAAATGATGCATAAATTGGTAAAACTGACCTATGATTAAAAATGTACAAAATTGATTCAAAATAGAGAACTACTACTGTTCATGAGGTTCTGGGAGATTGATTTTTCTGGGCTTCCAAACCAAAAGTAAAGACAAGACATACAAAAAAGGGAGAAAACTGGAAGCAAGGTGTGTGTACCTCCAGACATATGTTAGCCAATTGGAAAACCACACAAAATGTGTACATTTGGAAATGTGTATAAGCTACACATACATGAGGGAAAATACTTATGGAAATGTATATAAATTTTTTGGAGATGTACAAGAAATATATATTTTAGGAAAAAATACCCATGAAAAATGTATATGAATGTCCATTTAGGGAAGATACCAACAAAGCAAGTGATTACAATGCAGGTGGAGTTTATGTTGTGTGAGTTTTTTTAATCTCCCTTTTTGTGATTTTTGTTCTTACGTCCTAATGCTTGCCTGTCTGTTGTTTTGTTGTTGCTCTTGTTGCCCTTAATCCAGAACAAATATTTTTGTAATATACCACAAGAAAGACATGTGATATACTAATAGCAGCAATCTTACCTAATGATGGTGAGGGAGGGGGGAAAGAGGAGAAAGGGAAGCTCAAAATATGCAATTTTTGTGCATTTAATAGTACACAATGATGCTGTATAATTAGTGATTTGCCCATTGGTGCCTCATAGTAATCAACATATTAAACCTTGATAATAACATGCTTTTCTACCCTTGCATCCTACTGACAGATGTTCTAAGGATCCTCTTCTCAATAGTATGTTAGCAATTTTCTTGCCCACATTTGACTTCTTTGCATCTTGGGATCATCAAAGCTGCTGCTAAGTTCTGTTCTGTTAAGTACTAGTTCTATCAAGATTCCAAGGAACAGTTTGGGGACTTTTTTTTTCTTGAGAAAAATTGAATGTAGGTGCCCAAATGGATTTTAGCTAGGCCTCAACCTTTTGAAACCTACGGATGTTGAATAGTCTCACGCTGGTTGCCATGCCAACTGATACCAGAGGAACACTCTGCCGGGTGTTTGTCTTCTAGAAAGTTTCACCAGATGTCTTCAACAAATTGCCATTGAAAGATTTCAGTTTGTGAGCCTTGTTAGGAGGGTGCCCCTGACTCTGCTTTGGATAAAGATGAGCCATAAAATATGTAGACCTGTGCTAGTCCCTGAATAAACCAGTAAAATCTCTCCTTCCCTGCCTGCCTCTCCACCCCATTCCCCTTACTTCCTGTAGAAGGATTTTTAAAATATTTATGTTCTTATTTCTGCATGCAGCACAAGGCCATTATGCTTCACAGCTGACATCATCTGGCAATGGAAACCTAGAAGCATCTGGCTAGCAGCAGAGAATGAGAACAAGTTGATAAATTATTGATTTACATAAATCAACACCCTTTAAATATTGGTCCTTAAAAGCAAAAGGGGGGGGAGAGGAGGGGGGGTCTTTTGTACTGTTTCCCACTGAAACATGTTAATCCAAACAGGATGCCTTTGGATTGTATACATTTGTCACATATCATCATAAAGGTCTGTATATACATGATACAAGTAGTGCTCTGCATTTTGAGAATTCTAGGTGAAATTTGTAGATGTCGAAACCCTCCAAAATCCACCTGCAAATACTGTCGGTCAGTTAAATGTGCTGGTTAACTTTCTCTGAAGGGAGGCAATATTTTTGGATGTTCATAAAAGCCTGTTCCAGAACCATGATGTCTAGAGGAAGAACTGATTTTGACAGGAGGAGATATAGTAAAAGGTCATGGCACATAGTGTCATCATAGTGCCATGATGTTGAGTATGAGCAGACAGAGGCACAGGGTTTATTAGGCTCTCTCTGCTCCCTCTTTGGATCTGGTGATGAATGTGGGAGCATCAGAGAGCGAGCAAAGGGACTGTAGTGGCGCAGGCTTACCCATATCCTCAAGCTTAAAAAAAACTTATTGGGCTAGTTCGCAGTCTGTGGTGCTTAAGGCAAGTGTGGCTGTGGCCTTTCTTTTGGACCTCCTCAGATCTCATGACTGGCAGCTGGGCTTTATGGGCCTCGCTGGCCCTAATTGGGTATTGTTGTTGTTGCTGCTGCTGTTATTCCCACTTTTTTTCTCCAAAGTTGGGAGTCAAAGTGGCGTACAATTTTAAAGAATGCAATTAAAAAAACATGGTGAACATTAAAATAGAATTAATCTGTTGCAGTATTAAAACACATTACTCTTTAAAAGAATAAAATGCAGTTAAAAAGATGAAAGTCCTTAAAATAATTCAGTTAGAAGAAGCACAACATCCCCAGCCTGTTCTTTGAAGATTTCTGTTTTAAAAGCTTGTCTGAATAAAAAATGTCTTAGCTGTGGGAGACTTGAACCTATAGGTGTCTTCAGCCTTGAGAAGGTCTCCACTGGCCTCATGGGCACTGTTAAGTCCCCACAGTCCCCATAGGCTTCTGTAGTCCTTGGTAGCTCTTATTAAAACTCTGCAGGCCTTATTTGCTGATTGGGCTTCCTTACTGATATGGACAAGATTTGGTTTCTGGACAGAGAAGATTGTTTTCAACCCCTCCCCACCCCAGGCCTCCACAGACCTTGTAGGTCTCGATCAAGCCTCCGTAAGCCTCATAGGCCCACTTAGCTCTTGTAGGCCTTGTGGACTCTGCTAGATCCATGTAGACCACATTTTTAAAATTTATTTATATTGCACCCTTCAGTCACAAAGGCTTTCAGAGTACCGTAGTTTATAGATTGCTAATTTGACAGTTCCCTGCTCTCAGGCTTACAAATTAAAACAATGTTCCCCAAACATTTTCAGGCTACTACCCCCTTTCCTCTTGGGAGGAAACAGCCCTAGTGCCCACCCATGCATATTTCTTGATATATGTTTTACTGCAAATTCAAAACAACCAATCTCAGTTTCTGCTCCCTTTGTCACCTTGGCAGCAGCTACCAAGAAGTTGGCTGAACAGCAATTGAGAGGCTTCTCTGTTGCTACTCGCTGCTCCCTTTGCAGACAATCATCCTGCAAACAGCAACTAAGCTGCTCATTCCCGTTTGCCTGAATGCTCCTGTATGGGAGTTAGCAGCTGATGTGCTTAAGAAGGGAAAGCTTCCAGAGCAGCTGTTGCTCTTTATACCGGGAATTGGCATTTCTAAAATGACATTTTCACTTGCATCTAAGCCTCAAGCTTAGGGTGGGGCATATTAACCTAGGGGGGCATTGATATAGTTCTTTTGCAGTTCATAATATAGTCCCTCTTCAAAGTAGATGGTTGAATGGGGCCCTTAGACATTCTGAGATGGACCTGACCATACTTTTATCAGAAAGTTCTTGCTCTTAGCTTTTTCCATTTTGGGCTTCCCACAAGTAGCAACATCCAAGGATTACTCTTGCATCCAGCTAAGCAAGTTAATCATACCAATAGAGAGATTATTATTATTTACTATTATTAGCTTTTTTTATAAAGCGCCGTAAATGTACACGGTGCTGTACAAAACCAAGTAAAATCAAGAATATATAAAAAGCCTGCCTATGGCATACAATCTAGAAGTTAAAACAACAAATTAAAAACATCATAAGAAAACAAGTTAAAACAGCAAATATCCAATATTGAGTCAAGCATCAAAACAACCAGGTCACAGATATTTTAACTCCATTTTCTGAGAAGGTATTTAAAGATTTGCTTGTACAAATATTCATTAGCAGGGCTGGACCAAGATATTGTGCAGCCTGAGCTGAAGAACAAAGTGGAATCTACCCCCATTCCATTGAAAACCGGTGGTGGGATCAGACTTGAGAGAAGCAAGCTAATTTAAGGAATGCAGGAGAAAGTAAGCACAATCCTGTCCTCCCAAAAGAATGCTCTGGGATGGGAGGAGGATCAGGAGTCAGGGGCTGGTATGCTGTTCATGACATATGTGTGCGTAAATATAGCATACACACACTGGAGTAGAAGGAAACTGAGGAGTCAGTAGAGCTAGAATCCTATTAGTGACATATGTGTGGAAGTGTGGCAAACACCAATAAAAGTTGTGTCTATTTTAATCTAATTTCTAACTTGATATAACCTGCAAAGCTGTTTGGTTTGTCAGAAAATACTGTGGGTGAAGCATATTTAGTGCTGTGTTAGCGGACAGGAGATGTGGTGGTTTAGTAGTTAAGACACCAATTCTGACTATTGGAAACTTGGAAGTCCAACAGTTCAAGGCCTGAGTGCTGCATGATGGGGTGAGTTTCGGTCACTAGTTCCAGCTTCTACCAACCTAGCAGTTTCAAAGCATGCTAATGCAAGTAGATGAATAGGTACCACTTCAATGGGAAGGTAATAGTGTTCGGTGCAGTCATGCTAGCCACATGACCACCAAAGCAGTCCTCTGACAACGCTGGCTCTTCTTCGGCTTAGTAACAGATGAGCACCGACCCCTACAGTCGGTTACAATATTCATGTCAAGGGACTATCTTTACCTTTAACTTTTAAGTGGACAATCACAAACCACAACCCATTCTATCCAGGTAGAGTATTTAGGAAGAATGGCAAAAGGTGAAGCAAAATTTCAGTCAAGGAGCTAGAACCATGGAGAGCTCCAAGTGGAACAGAAACTAAACACTGTACACACACACATCCAGAAGAAACTTAAGATGTGTCTCCTAATACTCAGGGTGCAACTATAGGTTTCAATAGGTTGCAGTCAAGTCAGTCTACATAGTTCTCACCCAATTAGGAAGCTATTGATGCTCAAACTAGCTTGAACAAATTTACAAAATTAATTAATTAAACAATTTTAAAAGGATCTGGTGCCTTTAAAAGAGTACAATCAAATAAGCGCTTAGTGGAAAATAGGATCACAGATTACAAATGGGCAGTAAAAATACAACGACAAACAAGTCCAGTGAGATATGATAACCACTGCCCTTTGCAGTGATTCTATTCTCTTTTCATTTGGATGGTTCTTTTCTATTCAGAAGGAAACTATGGATGACTGAATTCCCATTTGGTGGATCATCTTCATGTGTGATGGCTCATGCCCAGTTCTAAAGAACTCATTTGGATAATAAAATAACCCTACTAAGGAAGAAGTCTAGATGATAAAGCTGCAGTCCTATACACCTAGGAGAAAACTCAATTGAACTCAATAGGATTGACTTCTGTGAAGACAGGCATAGGACTGTCAAATCCAGATTTTTCCTTTCCCTGTGACAGCTTTATATTTCCAAAATGGGGATTTACTGTTTTCTTCCCAGAATCCATTACTAACTGTCATTTTACACAGCGCTGTACATGCAATCTTTTTAGTTAGACGGTTCCCTGCCTTCAGGCTTACAATCTAAAAAGACACGACACAGAAGGAGAAGGGAATGGTGACGGGAAAGGGTAAGAGGTCCAGCAGTTCCTCTCAACCTCCGAGGCCTGGACCAAGGGAGATGGACTAGAGGGAGGGCTTGGCTTCAAAATGGAAGGTTAATCATTATCCAGGGAAAATACATACTCACAAGTAGGATAATACATATACAGAACATAGCAATACAGGAAATGGATCGATAAACAGCCAACAACAGAAGATCAGATAGTAAGCGACAATTATGCGATGCCTGGGAAGGCTTCTCTGAATAGGATGGTTTTCAACTCCGTTTTGAAACTGGTTAAAGAAGTGATGGCTCTTGCTCTTCATTCTAATAAATATATTGCTTGCCTGTGGGTTTTTCATTTTTTTTTCATTTGACACCTCAGTACTTTGCAATTAGTTTCAGAATGGGGATTTGTCTTATGTTTGCACAACAGATATGCAAATTTAACCCAAACAATAGTTTAGAAAAGAATAATTACAGGATGACAGCTGTATTTTGCAACAAAACCAAACCTTGAATTATTTAACTTTTGCTTGGGTTAAAGTAATGCTTAATGTGTTGATCTAATTGATATATGAATGCTGAAAGTCACATTAAAACCACTTTTGTGGCCATTATACAAATCCCACCTATGTCTTTTTTGCAGTTAAAGATGCCTGTTTACTGAAAATTTATTACCCAGTGCAAATTATTTCTTTTTATATGGAGGACAGATATGGTCATTTTTGTAATTCTGGCATAATTAAAATGTGATTTTGCGTTGCTTGTCCATTTGGAATTACAATAATGTCAGGATCAAGTGAAATATTGTTTGCATTTCTTCCATACTGATGTACGTATAAAGCTAGAGATAACATTCTTTTTTTTTTTTTTGTAAACGAGTAAACACTGTGAAAATTAATGATATCATTAAAAATCATTGATGGTAAATTATTTAGTCCTCATTACCCAACTTTTTTTTAAAAGCAGCATTAAATAATATTTATAAGGAATAATGTTTCAGCATGACACTGGGGACAATCAAGCACAGAATCTTCCACAGTGATTTTTGTATAAATTGTTTCTTTGTGATGAACCTCAACCGAACATTTTAAGGGTTTCATCAGTTTCTTATAGTTTCCTCCATTGCTTATGCATTAAACTATATGATATATTTGCAGATCAATGAGAACGAGAAATATGAAGAGGTGAAACGGGATTAAAGAGTATACGGCTGCTATACTACATACCCCATTAAAATTCACAAGGCTTATCTCTGAATATAAATATGATTGAACTGCAAACTTATGATTTAGTGTTTCTGAGTATACAGATGTACAGTGAATCCTTTGAGTCTGACCTTTCTTCAGTTCACTTTTCCTAATCTATCTATAGTGTGGATATAGTTTATTCTCCAGAATCCTGAGATGGATGGAGAGCTGCTGATACATCCAACAATGCACAATATGTCAAAACTGCACACAGAAAATGGCACACAGCTCACATGCATGCAAAACAAGTCCTAATCATATTTTAGTCCAAATTGAAGTACAATGTAAACATTATTTGATACAATATATCAAATTAAATATAATTAAATTTTATTAAATTTAATGTAATTTATAAACATGCACACACACATGGACAAAACTAAAACAAATAAGCAAAGCTAAAGAAAGGACAGATCTTTTCCCTGTAAAATTAAACGAAATACTTCAGAATGAGCCATGGAACAAACATGGAAATGGGAAAGCAAAGATGTCTACAAATGCATACTGTGCCAGTATATGCATCCCTGGCCAAGAGTATCTTTGATTATTCTGATCAGTCATTCAAATGTTTGAAGGATACAAGGGTGTATGCAGTAATGGTGCCATCTGCTCTTCAGCTGGTCACCCTGGCTATGTCTTTCAGAAATCCTTCATCTGCACCCATTAGCAGGTGGTTATGCTTATCTCCCTGCTCTGAAATGGTAGCTGACATTTTGTAAGCTCAAAGCAATAAGCAACCAAGGCGGTATCCAAACTGGCGCTTTGCACCGGCCTGGATATGTGCTAAGGTTGCCTCGGGATGTCCTTTACAGACACCCTGCAACCCTAGCACGTTACTGAGGCGTCAAAATGGCAGCGCCCTGTCTTCTGGACTCATCCCTGCAGTTGTCATCTCAAGTAGATGCAATGGCCAGAAGTGCTTGCTATCAACTTTGGTTGATATGCTGACTGCGACCCTACCTGGACCAAAGGGATCTTGAAACGGTGGTACATGCTCTGGTAACGTCTCGCCTAGACTTCTGCAATGCGCTCTACTTGGAGCTATCCTTGTACCAAGTTCGGAAGCTTCAGTTAGTACAAAATATGGCAGCCAGACTGGTCACTGGTTCCTCAGGTTTGACCATATAACACGTATATTAAAAGTTCTTCGCTGGCTCCCTATCAGCTTCCGGGCACAATACAAGGTGTTGGTTATTACCTATAAAGCCCTACATGGCTTAGGTCCGAGTTACTTACGGGACCGCTTCTCCCTACATAATCCTCCCCACACTCTTAGAACATCGGGCAAGAACTTATTGGAAACTATGAATTCCAAATATGTTTCCACCTCCCAAAGAGCCATCTCTATAAGGGCTCTGAGATTGTGGAACAGCCTTCATGAGGATATCCGCTCGGTGACCTCCTTGGAGGTATTTAGGAAAGCACTTTTTCGCCAAGCATATCCTGATATGATATAATATACCGACCGACTACCCCCTTGAATGAGACACTGTGCTATTTACTGATTGTATTGTTAATAGTTAATTGTTAATTGATAATTACATGTTGGATATTTTAATGTTAGAGAATTTTAGTGCATATATTGTGTTTTTACTTAGTCTGTAACCCCGCTTCGATCCAACCGGGAGAGGCAGGGAAACATAAATAAAATTTTATTATTTTATTGTTATTATTATTATCACATGGGCGCCACCATTATGACATCATGCCCGTGCTGCAGCCAAATGGCACGGTGCGGGCATGACATGCGCGCGCTGCTGCAGGGCGCTTGTGGCACCCTTTCAGTGGTGTCGGAAGGAGCTCTGAAACAGAGCTCCTTTCACCGTGCGTATCATTGGCATGGCCTTTAATCAGCCACACCAGAGATACGGAAGAGAAAGGGACCGAGCGGCCCCTTTCTCTCTTTCCCCGCCGCTGTCAGGGTGTCCTTGGGGCATGAAGCCCCAAGGACACCCCTTTCCAGGCCATGGGGAATTGGAGTTTTGCCGCTTCTCCGAGGCCTGGAGAAGTGATGGATCAGGGCCTACAGGGATGCCACTGTGGCCGCTGAGACCCTGATCCGTCGGGTAAAGGGGCGGGTCCAGGCCACCCCAAAGGGACGGTCTGTATCCCACCCAAGTTTTCTTCTGTCCTTTTTTCCACTTCTGGTCATTGGCAGCCCACACTTCCATATTATTTCTGTGTATCAGGGATGGACCTTCCTAGGGCCATGGACAACCATTGCCAAACCTTGATATGAAGGGTGTGTTGGTTCTAAAATCAGTAGCACTTTAGAAGCTTATTTTCAGCAAATTCAAGCAGACTGCTTTGGACAGGAGAAAATCTGATGTATCTAGATGGAAAGACCAAGTAAGCTTCTTTGTTGTTATTTTATTAAGTGTCTTCAAGGCAGCTATGACTTAGAATGATCTGTCATAGGGTTTTCTTGGAAATATTTATACAGAGAAGG
This sequence comes from Sceloporus undulatus, assembly GCF_019175285.1. Lineage (NCBI taxonomy): Eukaryota > Metazoa > Chordata > Lepidosauria > Squamata > Phrynosomatidae > Sceloporus > Sceloporus undulatus. The sequence goes on along the minus strand of NC_056523.1, from coordinate 303,137,658 downwards.
TTTGTCAATGCCTTCTTCAAAGGCTCAGAGAATGTGACTTTCCCAAGGTCATCCAGTGCATTTCCATGGCTTAGTAGGTTTCCCATAAATATAGTCCAACAGTCAAAGTATTATATCATGCTGGATCTCCAGAGCTGCTTTGCTCCCTTTTAATTTTGTGAATATTGAGCAAGTCTAATTGTGTTTCACACCTCTTCTGTGACAATATTAAGCAGAAAGATATGACCCATAGAATCTATACTAAGCAAGAAGATCAGCCTAAAGCATGGCTAGGAAAAATGTGGTCATCTAGATGGTTTTGAACTGCAACATCTATTAGACCTAGATAGCATATCCAAAAGTGAAGGATGATATAATCTTGTGGTCCAACATTTGGACCACACATTCCTCCGCTCTGGTGTAGATATTTCATATTGTTTGCCAGTCACAGGAGCCTCTTTTCTTGCCTCCACTTGTCAAGGGCCCTCTAAACTGACTGCCCATAATCCAGAAAACATGCAGGGGTAGCTATGTTGGCCATTTAGCAAATTCAAACAGAAATCCACCACACAATGATACCTTTATTGGCCAAGCGAAATGCACAATATACTTATTGCAAGCTTTTGTAGGTCCACTGGCTTCTTCATCAGGCAAAATGTTACAAACCAAGCAGAAGAAAAAATTAGAGGTGTTAGCATTCTGTTCTCTTTGTCCTTAGTTAAGATGGTATGGGGAGGGCATTTTTTTGCAGTCTGGCTCCTCCTCCTTCTGGCCATGTGGGAGATTTTCAAAGTCCAGAAAATTTACAGTCCATTTGCATCTCAACAAGAACTTCTCTCTTCAATCTATCTCCATTCCTGTGAGGCCACAGGCCTCTTTGTTGACAGAGGACAATGGATTTCTCAAGAAGCCTCCATGTCTTTGTATCAGGAATAATTTGGTAGGTGTAGAGATAAAACTTGCTAATCCAATCCAAATTTAAGAAGAATTTTTTTTTTTACCTTGTTGAAGGTCTCAGTCTACTGGCTCTCTTCAGAGTTCCCCTGTTGCAGCTACAATGTGGCATCTCACACTTATTCCTGATGCAGAAACATGGAGGCTTCTTGGACTGTAAATTCCCTGGACTTTGAAAATCTCCTACATAGTCAGAAGGAGGAGCAGCCAGCCTGCAAAAGATCTCTAATTTTTCTCTTGTTTGATTTGTAACATCTTGTGTGATGAAGAAGCCAGTGGAGCTTCGAAAGCCTGCAACAAATATATTGTGCATTTTGGTTGGCCGATAAAGGCATCATTATTTGGTGGATTTTTGTTTGAATTTGCCCATAATCCATCTTGATTTACTAAATTTCTCTCTAGCCTAATTTTTCAAACTGTACTTGATGTACACATTGGAATTACCTTGAAACCATTGTTGTGAGTAGGGGCATGTATTGAAACTGCTTGCTTATTTTTCTGTATGCATCAGCTCTATGTTCAACTGTGTCAAATTACAATATCTGCATACAAATTTTAATTAAAGAAAACTTGGGAGCACAGTGAGTTAATCATATGAAGAAGGAGGCTCCTCCCTCCCTAACTGTCATCTTTCGGCCTCTGAGGGAGAGAGAAGGCTGGCCCAGTACCCATTCAGGGGCCTAGCCTGAAGAAGAGGATCCTCCCCCCCTAACTGTCATCTTTCTGGCTCTGAGGGGAGAGAGAAGGCTGGCCCGTACCCTCAGGGGCTGGCCTGAAGAAGAGGCTCCTCCCTCCCAACTGTCATCTTTCGGCCTCTGAGGGAGAGGAAGGCTGCCCCATTACCATCAGGGGCTGGCCTGAGAAGGAGGCTCCTCCTCCTAACTGTTCATTTTCGGCCTTGAGGGAGAGAGAAGGCTGGCCCAGTCCATCAGGGGCTGGCCTGAAGAAGGAGGCTCCTCCCTCCCTAACTGTCATCTTTCGGCTCTGAGGGAGGAGAGAGAGGCTGGCCCAGTCCATCAGGGCTGGCCTGAGAAGGGGCTCCTCCCTCTCTAACTGTCATCGTTCGGCCTCTGAGGGAGAGAGAAGCTGGCCCAGTACCATCAGGGGCTGGCCTGAAGAAGGAGGCTCCTCCCTCCCTAACTGTCATCTTTCGGGTCTCTGAGGGGAGAGAGGTGGGCCCCAGTTCCATCAGGGGCTTCTGAAGAAGGAGGCTCCTCCCTCTCTAACTGTCATCTTTCGGCCTCTGAGGGAGAGAGAAGGCTGGCCCAGTACCATCAGGGGCTGGCCTGAAGAAGGAGGCTCCTCCCTCCCTAACTGTCATCTTTCGGGCTCTGAGGGAGAGAGAAGGCTGGCCCAGTTCCATCAGGGGCTGGCCTGAAGAAGGAGGCACCTCCCTCTCTAACTGTCATCGTTCGGCCTCTGAGGGAGAGAGAAGGCTGGCCCAGTACTATCAGGGGCTGGCCTGAAGAAGGAAGCTCCTCCCTCCCTAACTGTCATCTTTCGGGCTCTGAGGGAGAGAGTAGGCTGGCCCAGTTCCATCAGGGGCTAGCCTGAAGAGGAAGAGCCCTCCCTCCAGTCCATCTGCCTTGGTCCAGGCCTCAGAGGGAGAGAAGAATGCTGGACCTGATTCCCTCCCCCCCTCACCATTCCCTTCTCCTTTTGTGTCGTGTGTTTTAGATTGTAAGCCTGTGGGCAGGGAACTGTCT
>NC_056523.1:303116564-303135009 GCF_019175285.1 Sceloporus undulatus | reverse complement strand
GTTATCCCCTCTATTGTAAACCGCTCGGATTCCCAGTGATTGGGCGGTATATAAATAAAACCTATTATTATTATTATTATTATTATTATTATTATTATTATATGTTCACTCTCTGCTGAAATTCACAAAACATTCACACAGCCTCATCTTATTTTCAAGGCCATGTGAATGGGGCTAACTACATTCACTGAAATCAGTAGTAATGATTTCCCAAGTTTGCAAAAGCATAGTTTGATAATTCTATATATCATGGCCTCAGAAACTGAAAAAAAATCCTTATATAGCCAATGTGTAAATGCTCAGAATGTTCATGCATTTCTGTTGGAGGCAGGATTTCTTCAACATTATTTAAGATGAAACCTCAGATTAGGTCATCCTAACAACAAAGTCAAAGTTAATTAGTCCTAACTAACAGCCAAGTTGTAAACGACAAGAGGTCAGCTCCACCCTCAGGAAAATGAACATTAGTGAGACATTTTAAAGCACTGTCTGTTTTTATAGGCAGTGCAGGGAAAGGCTAAACCAATAAAATGTGATCTTTCCATTCTCCATTTTAATAGTAGCCTCTAAAGGATGGAGCACATCCCCCTGCTTTGATGACAAAACCTTGCACCAAGTTAATAATGATACACGAGTAAAGAAAATTACTGTCATTCCACTTTGATCTTGACCACCAAACAGTAACAAGCAAACAGCAATCAAGCCCATGTCAATCACCTACATCTTTCAGGAGGTCATGTCCTGGTGTGGGCAACAGAGAAGTCCCCAAAGATCACTTTGAGGCTTCCTCAGTTTACCTAAGCTGATAAATCATAAAGATCACCAATGAGGTAGTTGTGCAGGGCAGGGAGGCATAAGAGTTGAGAAAATAAATATATAAATAAATAAAGCAACCAAGCCTAGAACTGTTGTTTGGGAATCCTAGGCATGAGCAGCTGTTGTTGATTATGACTTCATTTTCCTTTCAGCCGTCTTTGGTTGCACGCCATAACTGCATGGGGGCATGGAGGTTTATGGCTTCCAAATAGCTTTGTCATTTGGTGAAGTCAAACAGAGCAAAGGGGCTCAATAAATGATACAGAAAGAAAGAGAGAGAGAGGAAAGAAGGCAGGAAGAAAAGAATGTGGGTCCTTTAAAGCTTTACAGTTTCAAAGTAGTACGTGGATCTTCCAGAAGGAGAACCTCAGTGTGAGCAGGGCTGAAGATGACAGATACTGAAATCAGGAAATCTGTACTGGACTTCTGAAGTACTTTTTCCTCCCAATGAAATCTACAACACTTATTGAGGGCAAGTCCCACTGAATGCAACCAGATGTACCTCTTGAGTATACACATATAAAATTGCATTGTAAAAATTTAGGATGGAAGGATGGAAGAGTTCTTGTATTATATTAAAGGACGTTTTTATTGAAGGAGGAGATGATTTGGTAGCAATAGCAAACCATGGAGAAAATAGTTCGCTACTATGCTTTTTAAAATGTACAATTAATTTTCCTTTTGGAAAACTCTGCAAAGTGTGCGTGGGGGTTTGTGGGGGGTGATATTCTACAATACATCCAGTCCAATCTATGATTTCTTATTGCTACCATGGGACTCTCTCTCTCTCTCTCTCTCTCTCTCTCTCTCACACACACACACACACACACACACATCTTTCTGGACTACATCTGCCCAATGTGATGAACAAAATACATGTACTGCACAAAAATGCAGTCATACAGTGTTATAAAAACATTAAAAAGTGATTTTAAAAAAAGAGGAAACAAAAAGTATAATTACTCATAAACATATGTGAGAGTGACATCCTTTGCTCATTGCTGGCTATGATAATATTATAATTTGTTTACAATAGGTTTAGTCACTAACAAAAACCACCTGTCTCCTTCATGTGGGCTGTTAGCATTGAGCTAAAGCCTAGTCACAAGGGCAACCTGATGTAACATGGGTTATACCAGTATGTCTTTAGGATATTTTGTAGACAGAGAAAAGGAATATATAGAAACAAAGTTGATAGAGAGAAGTAGACTAAAGGAAGGAAAAGACATAGGTAAGTAAGTAAGAGAAAGAGAGAGAGAGTTATTTGCCTGGACTCTTGAGGGCTATAAGTGGGGATGGGAACATGTATATTGGCCTTGCCTTTACATCTTCACACCTGCCTGAATCTTCAGTCCCCTGTGTTGATGATAAGAAATCATAGATTGGACTGGATGTATTGCAGAATTTCACACACACACACACTAACACACACACACATTGCAAGGTCAGGAGGACTATCTATTTATTGTTCACTTGAACACAAGTAGAATGCTCTTTGTGCTTATACAGCGGGCCTTCCCCTTATGTGGGGGATCCATTGCAGATCCCCCACATACGGGGAAATCCACATATGTTCACACCCCATTTGAAAAAGTGGGTTGCATGCTCAGGGCAGTACGCATGCCACGGGCTTGCAGCATGGCTTCCGTGTAAGCTGGAAGCCACGTATAGTGTGCCCACTTATGGCGCGGGCACACTGTACTAGAAAATAGGGTCACCAATCACACAAAGCACTCTGCTCTATTTAAGTGAACATAGGTCCAAAACACTGCAGAAATAATTCAGTTTGAGACTGATTTAACTGCCCTGGCTCAATATTAGAGAATTCTAGGAACTGTAGTTTTGTGAGACATTTAACCTTTTCTGTCAGAGAGCTCTAGTGCCACAATAAACTACAATTCCCAGAATTCCCTAGCACTGAGCCAGGCAAGTTAAAGCAGTTTCAAATCAGACTATTTCTGCATTGTGTTTTGGACCATAATTAGAGTATCACTTCAGACTCTCTACACAACACACTGCTCAACATAAACACATCTGGAACTGAGGGGTATTGCCAAGATTATGCGTGTGGAAGATATCCAATATCTTCACAATGCTGAGGACAAAAGATTGTTCTGAAACTCAAGAACTGTGAGACTCTTCATTGACCAGGACATCCTTCAGGGAATTTCTGCTCCTCCACCTGCTGCCACAATGCCCCCCACCCCCCCACCCCCAGAAAACAACAACTTGGTTTCCCTCTGTGTCTTGTCTATTGCTTCTAGTGCTGCCTCCCAAAGCCTCCCAGTGGCAGCTTCACATCATTGATGTGTCAATCAATGGCAGCAATATAGAATCATAGCAACTAAGAGTTGGAAGGGACCACAGAGAAGATCTAATCCAACCCACTTTCCATGTAGGAAGGCACTACTAAACACTCCTAAAAGATGCCCATCCAAACTCTCTTTTAAAACCCTTCAAAGATGAAGAGTTCACTACTTCCCAAAGCAGTTTATCCCACAGCTCTTAAACTAAAGAAGTTATTTTTGCTGTTTAGCTTAGAATCTGTTTCCATGAAATTTGAATCAATTGGTTCATGTTCTAATCTCTGGAGAAAACAGAAAACAAGTTAATTCCTTCTTCTATCTGACATCTCTTCAAAGATGACTATCATGTTACCTTCCAGTCATCTCTTCTCCAAGCTAAACATACCTAGCTCCCTAACTTGTTCCTCTTAAATCTAGGTTTCCAGATCTTTGACTGACCTTCTCTGAACAGGTTCCCATTCTTCCACTTCTCAATTTCAGAAAATTTATAGAAAACTCAAATTTACCCTCCTTTGCCAGATGCAGAGTAGATTGAAAACATATTCACAAATGCTTAGACAGGAGCACAAGAGAGCAAACTCAAGTCAGAAATCAAGCACAAATATCTTACAAAATGGAAAACCATGAGTTTCAACTCAGCACTTTGGATAAATCCTTTCAAGTCTGGACTAAAACCCAGAATGGCTACACTGCCACCAGAGCTACCACCTCCCCTTTGATAATTACTTTTGATAGACATGAAGGAATAAACATCTTAGAAATAACATGTAAATTGGACCCTGTTTTGAAGTGATGTTTCCTAGGTCTTTGAAATGGTGAGGTCAGTGTTATGTTTATCAAATTTACTAACACTTCAAGGAATATTCCTTTAAAAGTTAATGTTACCATGCTTTCATTTACTTGTCATATTCAAAATGAGTGTTGAACCTAAATAGTGTGTGAGAGAGACAGAGTGAAATAGAGAGGGAGTGATGCAAGAGACACACAGATTTCCCATAACAAAGTGAAAAGAAAATGCCTCTAACTAATTTGCTGATAGCAAAGTCAGAATCAACAGGGTCCCATTCCCAATGTTCAGAGTAATTGTAAGAATGATAGGGCACCTACTGTCCTCCATATGAAATTTATCTTTCATCCAATCAGCAGAAACAACTAATGCACTGGAAGGAGTATTATATCACATCTACTTCCCAGTAAAGCCAGTGGTGTCCAATCAGACACCTATTGTTAGTAGAGAACCTGAAATTGATACAATCATCACCATGATCCACAGTGGTGGATGTTAGCCTATGTTTTCCCTATCATCCTTCTCTTCCTTTTCCTCATCCTACATCTTCTAAAATGTAACCTTCCTGAAGAAAACCACATCTCTTTCATCTGAATGTACTGGACAAGTACCAAAAAATGAGGTTGTGTGGTTTTATTTTGCTTCATTTTGCAACATCTTTTCCATATCACTTTTTTCATTCATGTTCTCGTGGACATGGGCATACACATTAACATGTGCACTGCACCATTCACCTATAACAAATCTATTGTCAATAACTCACAAGAGATCATATACATCGACAGCACAGACTCTCTGGAACAATCTTCCTGACGAAATTCGAGTCTGCCCTACTTTGGATGCCTTCAAGAAGGCTCTGAAGACATATTTATTTCGATTAGCATACCCGTCTGACTCTCTGTAGTCACTATTCTTGATAGAATTGCATTTTATTGACTAATAGATTTTTGACTGTGTTTTTATGTATTTTAATATTTGAAGATTATATATATATATATATATATATATATATATATGAATGTAATTATATTCTTGATGTACACCACTTTGATCATTGGAAAAGCGGTATATAAATAAAGTTTTATTATTATTATTATTATTATTATTATTACAAATCTATTACTTTTTAAAAAGGCAGAAGTCCACAAGAGTCAATTGCACACTCATTTAATCACTCATTGAATTCACTCCTATGCCACTCTGGGTCCCATTGGTCCCATTTGTTCCTTGGTCTTACATGTGATGATTAAAATCAAGCTCTAGAGCTTGGAATATTAATGAATGTCATACCATTCTTATCTCTGGATCTGTATTTAGCCCACTTTGTCTGCAGAGTTTTGGAGGCAAATGGGATAATCATATTATTATTTTGCCCCAGTCTAATTGTTCTGTGTTTGCCTTACTTGGGGAAGGGCTGCATCAAGGCTACAGATCCTGATGGCTATTTATGACCTCCAGTATCAGATACAGTATACTACTGAAGGTCATTTGCAGGAAAACGTGAGGTTGAAAAACTACTAGGAATGGGGGAAATTATAATTGTCCAGATTCCCCAGAAAAATATAATAGTCCAGATTCTCCATAAAAATATTTATTTCCCACCTCCCAAGACCCATTATTCAACAACATTTGTCTCAGAAATTCTCACATTTGTGAGGCTTGCTGTTACAGTCAATGAAATAAACTATGCACAAACTTATGTCTATACTTAGTATCTGTGGATGAATTTATACAATTGAATATTACATTGAAATAGACTTCAGTGAAGTGGAAAATGCATACAAAATGTGTACATATATGAGGGATGAGTATTTAAAGTATGGACATCAGGGAGAAAAAGGTATAAAAATTTCTGTGACAAAAAAAGTTCTCACAACTGGATAGAAACAAAGGATGAGATGAGAATGGAGGTAGGATGTTGTTTCATTCAAAGAAATCAAACAAGTTGAGTTAGAGATTTTTTTTTTGTATTCCTAAGTATTGTAGTATTCAAGCCCTGTCAAGAGGTTCCCTGTAGCTATGCAGGTGACCACCCTAAACACTGAATGCTGGAATCTTTCAGCAGATCCACCATGGATTCTTTATGGGTTATCTCTTCCCCAACTTGGTAGAATGTTAGTGAGCTTTCCCCAAGCCACAGTTGATGGAAACTTTGTCACAAGCCTTTTCCTAAATTCTTATTTGGATCAGATTTTTTTAAAAGCTGATCAACAAGGCCAATTGGCTAGTTATTGATAATCACAAACCTACTTCCCCATATGGCAATGGTGAATGTCAGTTGATTATTATTATTATTATTATTATTATTATTATTAAGCTTTATTTATATAGCGCTGTAAATTTACACAACACTGTACATACAATCTTTTTAATTAGATGGTTTCCTGCCCTCAGGCTTACAATATAATGAAATGTTGGTGGGAAGGAGATCAGGTCCAGCATTTCTTCTCTCCCTCTGAGGCCTGGACCAAGGCACATGGGCTGGAGGGAGGGCTCTGTGTCTTAATTGTGGTGTACAGTCATCCCTTCGTTTGTGCAGACTTTGAATCCATGTCCCTCACTTATTTGCAAGGGGCAAATGGAGGGATATAAATAGTGGGGGGGGGCACTATTCAAGCCAGTAGGACTTGAATACTGGCAGATTTCTGTTTTCATGGGGCGAGGTTGTGTGTCTGGAAGAGATCCCCCAGGAAAATGGAGGGGTGACCATATTTGGGTAAAGATTGTGAATACATACATGGAGCAGTCCACTAATAATCTATCTGGCACAAAAATGAGAATGGAAAGGATAATTAATCCAACCCTCTTTTCCTTATTCTAATGCATTAATGATTTCCACATTGAAATGTATGCCAGCAAGTATACACATGACACTTTTATGTGTGCATGATTCCTTTCTTGAGGACAGGAGTAGACAATTGTGTGGGGAGAAGGGACCAATTCCCCCTAGAATCCCCCATGGGCCATTTTCCTCTCTATACCTCTCGAATACTTCCATTATCTTCGGTAGCCCCAGTCAAAATGGCAACAGGAAGTTCTTAATGTTCACATGCACTTTATTATTATTATTTATTATTAACCTTTATTTATAAAGCGCTGTAAATTTACACAGCGCTGTACATGCAATCTTATTAATTGGATGGTTTCCTGCCCTCAGGCTTACAATATAGAAAGACACGACACAAAAGGAGAAGGGAGTGGTGGTGGGGAAGGGGCCTCTCTAGTAGGATAATATATATAAAATACATAGCAATACAGGAAATGATTCAATAAAACAGACAACAAAAGAGCATCAAATAGCAAATGACAATTATGCAATGCCTGGGAACGCTTCTCTGAACAAGATGGTCTTCAGCTCCGTTTTGAAGCTGGTTAAAGAAGTGATGGCTCTTGTTCGTGGGGGAAGAAGGTTCCAGGAGTAAGGGGCAGCGAGTGAAAAGGGGCGAATCTGAGATGGGGCAAAGGAAATCCTGGGCTGGGACAGCAGACCTTGACTACCAGAACAGAGGGCCCTAGTGGGAAGGTGAAGAGAAATAAGGTCTGATAAGTAAGGAGGGGCCAGTCCATGGAGGGCTTTAAACGTCGAGAGCAGGAGCTTATACTGAATGCAGAAAGGGAGGGGGAGCCAGTGAAGGGATGCCAACACAGGAGAGATGTGGTCAGAGCGGTGGGCGGATGTGATAATGCGTGCAGTTGAATGCTGGACAGAAATTAAAGGATGGAGGTCCTTCAACACGTTCACGACACTGTTGACTTATACTGTGTGACATTTTGTCATTTCCTTTTGCCATTTTGGGAGCAACTGCAGAGGAAAATGGAGTTCTGTCATGGGTAGTTCAGAGTTCTAGGGTGCTTGTGAGGGTAGGATGATGTGTTTTCACACGTGCTCATACAGTTATAGGGCTTTCTGTGTGATTTTGGAACAAAAATTGCTCCCAAATCATGCCATTTCTTAAGAATATGAAAATTGCTAGCTGAATTGGTACATAAAGTTAAGCCAACTTTTCTTAAGGTCCCATGTTTGTCTACCTCATTTGATTCAGGAAGGGTCCCCCCCCCCTTTTTTTTTTTTTTGAAGAGATAGTGGAAATATGTTAAGAAGAGCAAGATAATGACAGCATCATCCTCTTTTCCTCTCAATGGGATCTTCCTGTAATATATACTAAAAAGACACTTTTGTGCACAATGACCATTTTCCCTGAATACATAGGCAGGGTGCACAGCTATTTTTTCCCTCTCCAAAGGGGTTATTATTGTGCGGCAAAAAGAAGCATGACTTATTTATCCTGAGATCTGAAGAGAATCAACTCTTTTTCCACACAGCCTGATTCTGTCAAAGCAGCAGTCGGACTGGCAAAAGTGAGGAAGAAAAATTTGATTCAGAGAAGAAAATCAATGCCATTCTCCCCACCACCACACACCTGTGACTAGAAGGAGGAATTGACTATTAATGGCTCAGAAATATATTATTTCCCTTTTCCATCTATTCATACCTCATTGTATCCCTGCATAATTTAGATCCGAAACAGAGGGAGAGTCTTGCTAAAACTGTGTTGCCCAAGTGAATGCTGCAGGTACAAAATGTTTCCTTTCACTCTTCCTGTTGTTTCAAAGCTCCTTAATGACAGGACACTGAATACTGGGGACAATCATGAGCACTTAGGACCTCATTCACTAAAAAAGAAAGATAGAAGTCTTTTGATCCATTTATGGTTCTACTTTCATATGGAAACAAGCTCCATCAAAAATTCTCTTTTGTGATTCGCCAGTCCATCTTTATATTAAGGTTCCTTCCCCCCTCTCCCCCCACACAATTCTTTTTCTTCTATAACTGATGTACAGTTCCACAAAGAAGGAAAGGGCAGAAGAGGAACACATTCTGAGTTCAACTTAACAAAAACATTAACAACCACATGTGCCTCTGTTGCTAATTAGTTGATGCCTCAAATCCAGAGGTAGGCACTTGTTGTGACATTAAAAGTGTTGCCTTCCAGAGTAGCTACCTAACTGGCAGTAGTGGTTTAACTATTAGGCTAGGATCCTGAGAGACCTGCATTCGAATGCCTGGTAGGCCATAGAAACCACCTGGATGACCTTGGGAAAGTCGCACTCTTCTAGACTCAGAAGGAAAGAGTAATCCCACTCTGAATAAATTCTTCAATGAAAACCCCATGATAGATTCACCTTAGAGTCTCCATAAATCAGAAATGACTTGAAGCTATACAAGAATATCAAACCAATGAAGGCTCCTACCAACTCCTGAAACCCCAGATTAAGTGATGGTGTGGATACTTCTTGTCCTTTTTTGATTTGAGGGTATTTGTGACCCTAGATAGTTATTATATACAAAATAAAAATTTAATGATGGATTTTAATCTATCTGTATTTTGTGAACAAAGGAGAGGAAGGACTACATTAGACCCCTATACCCAAGTCTGCTGGCACTCTGCCATCTCCATGACTTACACCTGTGCATCCAGAGTATGCATTCATTTTGTAACTAATGAAAAATTGAAATGAAATGAAATTACAGATGAGTCCCAAATGGAAATTATTGGGAGGGGGTGTGGAAAGAGACCAAATGAGGGAAGAGTGGCACTGTTAACTGTCCCATCATCAAAATATTTACAATAGACACAGGCATCATTTTTTTCACACTGAATTCTTGGTGTGACAGAGGGACCTGGGCAAGAGTCAGAAGATGAAAACTATTAGAAAGGCAAAGTTGTTGGTACATCAACTGGTTGTAAGTGCTATAAAATTGAAAGCTGCTCCCAAAAGCAGCAAACTTCAAGAATTCCTTGCTTCCATGCTTCCTTTGTCAGCCTGTAGCTATTAACAAACAATGGCATGTTTTTCTTCAGTTTTATTTTCTGAACTGCAAATCGTTAAGTAATAGCGGGAGCGAGTGTTTTGGAATTTTTGTAGGGGAAAGGAGCCACATTTTTTGCAGCATATTCTGTTCGACAGTGCTTCACACTTGAGGCTTTCTTTCATCAATCTTTTTATTTCTTTTTGCTGAGCATTATTTACACATGTTATGCATCAATACTTCTTGTATTTATTTATTTATTTATTTTGGTCTAGTTAAACTTTTCAGTGTCTGTTGGTCTTTGTTTCTGGAAATTCCTTATCACAGATGTTTGTCAACAGATCATTAGGTGCAAGCAGAAAACAATTAGCCATTTTTATCCTAATGCCAACTGACTGCACCACTTCATTGTGATGTGGACTGAAGCAGACATTTGAATTCTCATTTTAACACTCAGCCTTGTTTTCTTTCTGCTCAGAGTATATAATGAAAACAAAGACTACTTATTTTTATTCGGGTTCAAGATGGGGACAACCCAAGAAGCACCAATCCACTTCTTTCCTCCACATCCTATCTCCAACAAGGATCTGAACCAAGTGAGATCATTACAGTAAGAACTTTCAAAAAATAAGATGTCTAGACACAAAGCATCTGAGAAAGTAGACCAAGTTTATGAAAACTTATCCTACAAATTCTTTCACACAGTTCATCTCAAATGTGCAACAAGATCCCTCTGCATACTGACATTCCATCCTAACACAGCTATGCCTATGAATCCTAGACATGGAGCACTCAATAAACTGTGGCTACAATTGTAGATCTAATCTGCACTGCAGAAATAAAGCAGTTTGGCACCACTTTAAATGCCATGGCTCAATTTTGGATTTTTAAGATTTTTAGTTTTGTGAGATAGTTAGCCTTCTCTGACAGATAGCTCTGGTGCCACCACAAATTACATATCCCAGGATTCCATAGCACTTAAAGTGGCACAACAGCAGTTAAAATGGTGTCAAGCTGCTGCAATATTTCTACAATGCAGAATAGACCTCAGTGAACTAAATCCATTTGTTTGTTCCAATGGTAGTAGTAGTTGTTAACTGCCCTTGAGTTGACTTTGATTCATGGCTATCCTGTGGATGAGACATCGAACTTTACTGCATTGGCCCAGAGGGGGCGATTCTCGGGAACACTTGAGAAGAGTTCCCAGAAATTGCCCCCTGGGGAACACATCCGGAACGGGATGGGGATGTTCAGCAGCGGTGGCAGCGTTCTCATTGTGCGGTAAAATCTGTTCCCCGCCACTGAGCACCCTCAGAACATTCCATTTTGGAATGCTACAGGCCCGTTCCAGGGCCAATGCAGTAAAGTTGTCCTTCACTGCTCTGCTCAGGTTCTGTAGGCTTAGGCCTGTGGCCTGTCTGATTGAATCCAACCATCTGGTACATGGTTTTCCTCTCTTACTGCCCTCTACCTTTTCTAGCATCATCTTTTCCAGTGATTCATGCCTTCTCATGATGTGGCCAAAGTATGAAAACCTTAATTAGTAATCCTTGCTTCCAGGGAGAGCTTGAGTGGTGTTTTCTAGAATTGATTTGTTTAACTTCTTGGACATACTGTACGTGGTATTCTTAGCACTCTTCTCCAGCACTACTTCTCAAATGAGTTGATTTTCTATCAGTTTTCTTAACTGTCCAGCTCTCACATCTGTACATAGTAATGGGGAATATAATGACTTGAACTATCCTCACTTTGATGTTCAGAGTTATATCTTAGACCTATTTAATCAATGGAAATTATGTAAGTGTTAATTTACCAAGTTCCTTTTGAATCAATGGAACTAATTTGCCTGGGACCAGAGCTGGAGGAGTTTACCTAAATACCTTGAAGTCACCAGATCCTGTTTGATCTTGGAAGCTAAACAGGGTTAGCCTTGGTTAATACTTGATTGGGAAACCAGCAAGGAATTCCAGCTCCTGGGAAATATATCTCAGAAGGAGGAACTGGCAAACCATTTCTGAGTTTTCTTTGCCTAAGAAAACCCTTTGAAATTCATGAGACTGCCATGAGTCAACAGGCAGCTTGAAGGCACATACACATACAAGGATGGAAGTCCCTTACCATATCATCATCACATGTGAGGATTACTAATGTCAATAGATTACTCCCCAAGGAATATTTCTGTATGGAACTGTTTCTGGAAATAGTGCAGTACAGAAATATGTGTGGATTTTGGGGTGGGTGGGGCATACAAATAATATGTGTATTTAAAAAAAACATTTTAAATGTAAAAAAAAATACTGTTTCTGAAACCATACATTATTCTGGGCATTATTCTGGTGGTGGTGGTGGGCAGTGTTGCTGATGGTAGATTTCAGGGGAAAAACACAATAGTTTTTGTAAATAAATAAATGTTTATTTTTGGAAGCAATGTTGTTGTTTTTTTAATGAAATTTGTGTTTTTGAAAACTTCATGATTCTGAAAACACTGGCCAGAATCTTCTTGGGAAATTGTGTATACATAACCTTCAATTATGCATTGTAGCTACCATGTATTCATGTTCCCTGCACAGCCCCAATGGAGTGACCATGAAAATCCCCTAAATTTTCAACCACTGTGGGTGACAGAGGACTGGTCCTCTGTTAGTTGGGAAGCAGTTGCCTTACACTCCCAACACCCTCACAAAAACACAATATTTATACCAAGATCACAATGTTCACACAAATACAGTTTCCAGAAACACATGAGAGGATGCTGGAATGGTGAGGTCTGCACAAAAATGATTTTTTTCACAAAATAAATAAATAAATCATATTTGTTTTTGGAAACAGTGGTCAGAATACTATTAGGCAACAATGAAGACACATTTATAACTGCTATGCATTCATGATCAATACACTATGGGCAACATATGGACACTAAAACTCCCCCAAGCCACACTTATAAATTAGCAGCCTCTGGGATTGGTGAGGTCTTTCCCTTATATTGAAGAATCTTCTTTTTCCCTAATGGTGCCTCCAAGTGGCTACTAATGATTCATTGCCTATGTATCCTACTGAGATTGCCAATTCATTTTTTGGTCATGGCAATGGCCATTCCTTCCAATTTGCAAATAACAATCTACAGTATCAATCAAATGGTGAAAGAGGAACATTGTGGATTGGGGGAGAAATAAGAACTAACGTTGGTCTAGATACTGGACAAATACAAAAAGAAAAAATGAAAAAAAAATCCCTACTTGAACTTGGAACATTGATAATCCATACAAGGATCTTGAAGAGAAGATATTCTTCCTATATATGTTTGCCTGAGGACTGTGAACTACAAAAAGTGTCTTCCTCTGTGACCCATTAGTGTGGGCAATATGAAGGGTGAAGACATGGGAGAGGGCATTTCAGACTGTGGGACCCCCACTTAAGGATTTCTCCCCTGTTTCTTGCTGGCACCAATGACAATTTTTTTTCCTTTGCCAGGTCAAGTCATGAAGCCTAATGTACTTTTCAGCATCAATGTAGTTTCAGCCTTTCAAAAATCTTTTGTCTTATTTGAATGGTTCAATATATTTTTACCTTGTTTAAATTTGATAACTTTAAAAGGGTAGAATAAGAATATTTAAATAAAGAAATAAATGCTTAGCCCAACTATGACCAGCAAATCTCGCACTGAATCTAACACAAGGTGGAATGATATCAAAATAGCAAGTACAAAGGAAGAAAGGCAAGGCCAGCTAAAATAATGCTGAACAGTTCTGTCACAACGGCCTGTTACAGACTGCCAAAATAAAGCTGCTTCAGGTCTCTTTGGAGGTATGCGATTTAAATGATGCATAGTTCCTAAGAGTCCGGAGGTCGCGCCAAAGCCACACTCCATTCCTAAGCACTGGAGTGCAGCTTTGGTGCAGCTTCCGGATTCTTAGGATGCATGCATCAGTTAAACAGCATATCTCCAAAGAGACCCCAAGCAGCTTTATTTTGGCAGTCTGTAACAGGCCAACATCATTCTCATTGTGCTGTGGGCATGCATATATTTGGCCAGTGTGTATCCACTCTTACTTGAGGATGCTTGCTGATGATTAGCTACACAGAATGTCTTCCCTGTCAGTAATGTACGGTGACCGTGACTCAGCCCTCAGTCCAGACACTGTATTGCATGGTTTGCTTTTAATGATGTAACAACATCTCTTTTGTTTGAAAGAGTTCTGCTCAGCCTACAACCCTCTAGACCTGAATACTCTTAAACCCTATTTAAACAGTAGAAAATGTGTAAACTGCATTTATAGTGATCATGTAAGGAGGAAATATATTAGCCTGACCCGTTCTTTCTCATTGCTCTCTATTAGTCATTTTTGAAACATGGAGTTTCCATGAGGTTTAGCTGAAGGGGGGGAGGGATGACAACAATTTACAGGCTCTGTAGTAATCAGTGTATATACTGAGGCTAATCTACACAACCCTATTCCTCATGCATTATTTCAGCTCAGTTAGCTTCCGGTCTCAATACAAAGTGTTGGTCATTACCTATAAAGCCCTACTTGGCTTGGGCCCGAGTCACTTGAAGGAACGCCTCTCCCTACACAATCCACCACACACCCTCAGAACATCAGGGAAGTGCTTATTGGAGCACCCTAAGGTGAGATTGAAAACAACTCACCAAAGAACTTTTACAGCTGTAGCCCCGCATTATTGGAACAAACTCCTGGAAGAGATCCACCTCAGTTCTACTGTGGACATGTTTAAGAAATCTCTGAAAACTCATCTCTTCCATTCAGCATATCCTCCCGACTCTTTTTAGGAAATTTATCCCCTCCCAGATGCTACCTCAAGATGCTCGACTGCGATTCAATCAAGATACTCAGGACTTTTTATATGATGTTTTTAAATATGTCTATGTTATTCTGTCTATTTTATTCTGTTTTGTAATGGCTATTTGATATTTGATATTGTGAACCGCTTTGATCATTTTGGAAAAGTGGTATATAAATAAAGTTTTATTTTATTTTATTTTATTTTATTTTATTTTATTTTTTTATTTATGAGAGCATGCTTTCTTGTGTGTCATAACATGAGGGTTAAGAAGGGGAGTACACTGATCTTCACTCTGGGAAAGATTTCAATGATAGGATAACATTTGGACAAGTCCAAAGCTAAATCAAAGCAATAAAGTCTGCTGACAATTCAACAGTTTATGACTGATGGTGGCGGTCTCTCACATTGACAAGGATTATTGTTGGTGTTGATGCTAGCATTGTATGAATTCACTCTCAAGAAGAAGAAAAAACCCACTTTTCCACCATATATAAATGCCTTGATTATTGTGTCATGAATAATGAATGGATGCTTCATTTTGCCTGTGATAATTAATTGGCAATATTAACAAAAATATTATA
Organism: Sceloporus undulatus; assembly: GCF_019175285.1. Classification (NCBI taxonomy): domain Eukaryota; kingdom Metazoa; phylum Chordata; class Lepidosauria; order Squamata; family Phrynosomatidae; genus Sceloporus; species Sceloporus undulatus. The sequence goes on along the minus strand of NC_056523.1, from coordinate 303,119,904 downwards.
ATGGAAATGGATAGTATTACATTGTCAATGCCCATGCAGAGCTCCCATCAAGGTTGTTGATTATCAACTTGGATTGCACTTTGTGCTCCTAACTGCATGATAAATGAATCTTGTTGAAGGTATGCTGTAATTGTTTCTTTCCCTGCAGATGATTTCAGTTGACATATTCAGTATTAAAATGTCAATTAACCTTGATTTTTTTCATCCTCTATGATAAGTCAAACCAAGCACAAAGTAACTTAGATAGAGATGCACAACTGTAAACCCTTTAATGAGACAATTTGCTAAGGGAGCTCTACTTTAATTAGTTCAGTCATTTTCTGTCACGTCTAATTACATAACTGAAATTCCTATCCTTTGGGAAATATTGCATTTAGTGTGAACTGCTCTTTCATGTTAATTACTTTAATATTAAATGACCTCATTTGTGAACACTTGTAACTCAGTTTATGGGGGAAGGGGTTGTAAACTGCTTATTTTGATTTTTCTTCTTGTTGTACTTCTCTAAGTTATTTCTGACTTATGGCAACCATAAGGAGAACCTATCACTGGGTTTTCATGGCAAGATTTATTCAGAATGGGTTTGCCTTTGCCTTCCTCTGGGGCTGAGAGAAGTGGTGCCATGGACTCCAGGGTCTTAGTCCAACGTGCAAACCAGTGCACCACTCTGCATCACTTTTTATTGATCAACAAAACTTGCAGTTATTTGCACACTTTGTCATCAGAACACATATTTCCCACTTATTTGTATAGTCACATATCTCGAAGATTTAATGTGTAGTGTTAGTTAAGAAATTAAAATGTCAACAGCATTCTTCAAAGGTAAACTTAGGTGAAATAGATGACAAAAATTGGTCAACAAAATTTCTGACTGAATCAAATTTCCCCTCCTTTCTATGTTTTCTTTGCTATCAGTAAATAAAATATATATCAGAGAAGGATTAATAAAACATAGCATAAGAATAGGGAACATCTGGTCCATGGAAGCCTCTGATCCATAGTTTTAAGCATCTCTCTGTCTCTCAGTCTCTCTCTCCTTACACACACACCCTTTAAAACAAATTTAAAACAATTTAAAAGACAGCTTTAAAAAATGACTCCCAGACAGTTTTCAACAGGCTCACAGGGATGGAGCCAGCCTGACTTCCCTTGTGAGGAAATTTGGCAATTGAAGTGCTGTCACAAGAAACCCCTGTCTCCTGTACTCACCAGCATAGCCTCTTGGAATTATAGGGCCTCTGCTGAATTCTAGGTGGTCTCATACTGAAGATGATAGTCTTTCATCTTGGCCTCAGGTTGTCATGTTGTAAGTCATCATGAGCACTGATTGAATGGAGACCAGCAACTGCCTATGGCATGAACAGTGGTGAGAGGAGACATATCACCCTAATGTCAGATCATTGGTTATCCTGATTGGTGGAATATTCCAAAATATAATGCAAAAGAAATAAACACACAAATAAAATTATATATTTGGAAGGGTTCCTGAATTACTGAGTGTAACCTTCATTCACTGTAGACCTTTCTAACTTATCTAGTGTAACCTTCATCTAGTACAGAAGTACAAACTGCTTCTTTTCAAGTTTTTATTGACTAAATCCTAGGACAAAGCAGCTGAATCTTGCCACTTCCTGTCTCTTCCCATCAACCCTGGAAAAGGCATTTTTGCAATTTCTTCATCTAATGTTTAACTAGCTTCCTGACCCATTGAAGTCTGATAATGTCATACAATTCAAGGAGAAGCTTTGTGTTGTTTCATAGACACCAACTTCTCCTTGTTCCTGTCTGAAATCAGGGTATTCTTTTCAACTGAACATGTTACAGAACTAGATTGAGAAATTCCATTTAAAAATCCTTTGATTTAAATATTAAAATGGTCCTCTAACTCTGTTGCTAACTTCAGCATTGGATCAGGCTGCTTAGAAAAGTTCATGGCATCTTCCTTGGAACTATTTAGAAAAATATTGGAAGGGGTTGGTATTTGTTTTAATAAGAATTCTCCTGTGGGGTGTGTGTGTGAGAGAGAGAGAGAGAGAGAGAGTATTCTGCATGTGAGTATTAGGTTGTTTCTGCACTGAAATGTTATCCAAATATCATGGGCCCATTGGTGGATGATCCATTGATAATTCCACCTGGAGGGCAGGGAGGTTGGAGAGGGAAGACCCAGTAATGACTCTATCTATGAAGCCGCTGGGTGAGATAATACGGAGTCATGGTGCTGGGTGTTATCAGTACGCTGATGACACCCAAATCTATTTCTCTGTATCTCGTTCGTCGGCCTCGAATTCCAATGGCAACTCTTCTCTCAATGAATGTCTTCAGGCGGTAATCGGCTGGATGAGGAAAAACAGATTGAAACTGAATCCAGACAAGACGGAGGTGCTCATGGTAGCGGCCCCGAAACCTAGAATTGGGTTGCAACCTCCAGTCCTGGATGGGGTCACACTCTCCTCCAGCGACTGTGTTCGCAGTCTGGGGGTGCTCCTTGACTCGTCGCTCCTGATGACAAATCAGGTAAATGCGACGGTCAGGAGTGCCTGCTATCAGCTTCGGCTGATACACCAGCTGCGCCCTTTTCTGGAAGTAAGGGATCTTGAGATGGTTGTGCACATGCTGGTAACCTCACACCTTGACTTCTGTAATGCACTCTACATGGGGCTACCCCTGTGCTTGACTCGGAAATTACAGCTGGTTCAAAATATGGCAGCCAGGCTTGTCTCAGGAACATCTAGGAGGGACCACATTACTCTGGTTTTGAGGCCCCTCCACTGGCTGCCTATCAGCTTCCGGGCCCAGTACAAGGTGTTGGTTATCACCTTTAAAGCCCTAATGGCTTGGGTCCAAGCTATCTTAGGGACCGCCTCCTCCCGTACAATCCTCCCCGCGCTCTCCGGTCCTCTGGGAGGAACTTACTACAGCCTTTAAAATCTAGGCTTGCGGTGACCTCCCAGAGGGCGTTCTCTGCTGTCGCCCCCAAACTCTGGAACGACCTGCCGGATGAGATCTGTCAGTTGACATCATTAGACAGCTTTAAAAAAGCGGTCAAGACGGATCTCTTCCGGCAGGCCTTTCCAGATTAACCATCCCGGCCCAGGTTCCCAGGTTCCCTGATTCCCTCATTCCTCCCGTGGTGCCATCTTAGTGATGGTTGAGGATCAACAGAGGGATATCAGGGTTTTTAATTTTTAATTGTTGTTTTTATGCATTGATATTGTGTTTTAATATGTTATACTGTTTAATACTATCTTAAGGGGGGAGGGATAAAGTGTTTTTAATTGTCATATTTTATATTTTACTGTTGTTAACTGCCCGGATTGGTTTGCCAGAGGGCGGTATACAA
>NC_056523.1:303044217-303116554 GCF_019175285.1 Sceloporus undulatus | reverse complement strand
ATTATTATTATTATTATTATTATTATTATTATTATTATTATTATTATTATCTGGAAGGTAGGAAGGCCAGCAATTTTCAGTCCCCCCCCCCAATGCCACCACATTGTCTTGTCTCAAGCAGCTAAAAATGCAGAGAAAGAACAATTGTTTTTAAAGCTTCCTCTTCTGAAGGGAAATGAAATGGGTAAGAGTGATTCATTCCCCAACCTAATAGCAGAGATGGAAACAATATTTGAAAATATTTGAAAAATCTGTTTTTCAAGTGTCAAGAAACTCTGATGAGAAGATTCCTGGACTGTTGATAATCTTTGCAATTTAGGATTTATTCTGTGCTAGATTTGCAGATGGTTGCTTACTGCAGAAAATAATATTTATACATAGAAATTACAAATTGCAACTGCAGATAGGTTTTGAAAACTGTGGTTTTCAAAGACTTTCTCATAATGGTAAGAAAATTGTTAATATTACTACTTGCTTCTGTCAAGAAGAAAATTATTGAGCAAATATAAAGTTTAATAGTTATAAGAACTGTGTACGAATGCTGGTTAAAGGAAAGTCTATTCCCCCAGTCCATTAGATCTGTGCCCAACCTGGAACTTCCGAACCAAAGTAAAACTGTCTAGCAGAGTATACTAAACAGAGAATTCAATTGCAGTGCCACTGGACGTTAGTTAACATTTGGCATGATGCTGACAGAGACTCTAAACCCATCTGCCTAGTCACAGGGACCACATTCTCTAGAGGAGAGGTGCAGAAAATTCCATGTGAAGTTCCACTTGGAGAACTCAAGATCAAAACTAATGGATATTTGGGCTTTTTCTCTGATTTTCAGGAGGTGTTCAAATCAACATTTTGTTAAATCTTCAAGATGCAGCATTGCTCCAGGGAAAATAATAGTTTTCAAAAAAACAAAAAACATCAGTAGAGAAAAAGAAGAAAGTGTGAGTCTGAAAGATAACCATTTGTTCATTCATTGTTTCCCCCTCTCTCCCAATATAGGCCCCAAAGTAGCTCACTATATAGGTTAAAACAAAATACAGTCAAAGCAATAGATAGATTAAATGAGTTTAACAATTTTTAAAAAAACAATCATACATTAAACTGTTAATTTAAAACATTTTAAAAGCAATTAAAATATTAATAATGATAAAAACAGCACACTCCTTCATTAGAAGACCTTCTGTAACAGACAATTAGTAGTCAAAAGTCCGTGGAACCAGAAAAGTCTTTTCCTGCTGCAGGAAAGAAATCATCACAAAAACATTGTACTTGCCAGTGGAAGAAAGAATGAAAGACGAAAGTGTCTGAAATGGGTGGGGGCCTATTGGCCCTCCAGATGTTTTGTGCTGTAGCTTCCACAACCTCTATGCTGAGTGGGACTTCTCTGAGTTGAATGCTAAAACATCTGAATGGCCCACATTTTCCTTCTCCTATGCTAAAGCATAATGACTGCTACAAAAACATAGCAACTGCAAATGAAGTCAAAATTCTAGTGAAGGCTGTATTGCTTTCTTGCAAGCAAATGGTGATGTGTGTCTGCCTGGAAAAAAGGTTTTCCATCATTTTCTCTATAACTAGAGAAGATTGTTAGATACATGGACTTATCTCAAATTGCCAAACCCCAGAAAATGGAAAAGAATGCAAATTTCTTTTCTACTCTTTTTGTTTTAGTTTTTTAAATTTTTTTTTGCATTTCCATTTGTTCTATGTGCTAATAAGAATGATGGAGGAAAAACAGCTCTTAGAATAAATATATTTAATTTCAGAAGAACATCATTTATCAGTTAGAGTTCTCTTATCAATTAACACTTCCTTTCCTTTGCTGAAAAAAAAATTGCTTTGGAATTTATAAAGCTTAACACACATCTGCTGAATGAATTACAGCATGGCCAAAGTAACCACAATTTGGCATAGTGACCACTATCTGTCAGTCCCTTCTCTAGCATCGGCCACATAAACCTGGTTTAGATGGAATAAGAGGGCTGTGATTCTTATCTCTTATTTCTTCTAAAAGGTACCTGTGCTTCCCATGAAGCCATTTCATTGAAACAACGGCATGGAAAAGCTCTAAAAGTTAAGAAATCTGTAACTTATAAAGATACAGAAAGCAACAGATGATAGCATTAAGTTCCTCATTTTTTCCTATAAACAAAAATGGTTAGATTCTATTGTCTATTGTTCGTCAGTTCAGAAGGTTCTAAAGATGAGATTTATGGTGATCATAGCATCTACTAGGGAAACACACACACACACAAACAGGCACAGTGGCTTTGCTCCAGTTCTAGTTCTCTGCAACAAGTCACACATAATGATAGCCATGAATGAAGATGTGTTCAAAGGTGGTCCAATGTGCATCACAATCACATATCCAGCTTGGGTAAAAGGGACCAGATGAACATTGTGATGGGGATAGAAATAATACATCCAGAAGATCCTCCTTGCTAGAATTAAGTGACATATTGTACTGTAAGGAGAAGTACTATAAGCCTTCTGAGGCAGAATTGGTCATTTTGGAAGCACTGAAATCAATTTGTAAAATAAAAGTTTATGTATTCCATATATAACTTGGGGTGGGATGATGTTGCCTAAGACTCCATTAGAAGAACTGCACTGCAGCCTCCTTTATGGTACAAATCTATATACGTTTGCTCAGAAGTAAGCTGTGTGAGTCCTGTGGAGCTTGTTGAAGTTAATACCCATAGACCTACTGACTCAAAACAAGTTTGGAATCTGTGAACCCAAGGGGAAGGCATTCAGGGGCATTCAGGGGCAATGACAAAAAACCCCCACAAATTTTAAAAATGGTTCTGGCCACACTTTTTCCGCTCTAATCTAAACAACCCCAGAAGTTGTACAAGGGGTTCAGTTCTAGGACACCCCAGAGATGACAAAAATGTGGATGGTCAATAGTGGTAATACGTGCGCCGATGCATCAGTGCATACCCCTACACATCCCATCATTGAATAATATTTCAGATGTGCCATTGCAAAAATCAATAGACATTTTTTTCAAGCTGGATACATGAATAATGGGATTGAATAACAATTTGGTTTAAATGGAGATTGGGATTTATACATACTTAAAAGCTGCCACATGCTTGTTTATGTGTTTATTTATTTTTTAATATATTTTATCCTACATTTTGCCCTCAAGGAGATCAGCCAGTTGGCTGACTCAAGCATAACTTCATAACAGGGATGAGAGAGAAGGAAGAAAGAAAGAAAGAAAGAAAGAAAGAAAGAAAGAAAGAAAGAAAGATTTTAAGAAAGAAGATTTTTTTTTACCAGATTTCTAAATGCCATTCATGTGAGAACAACCAGGCATCACAGGGAGTACTAGAATGTGGGTGTCTCGAGCAAGAAGTTCTCTGGTTCCTAGCATGGTGGGTAGGAAGTCTCATATGGGAGAAACTAGTTCTTGATTATTCAATTGTGGTAACATGTGTGCAGATGTGGCAGTGCATCCTGCTCCACATTCCACCATTTGACAATATTCCAGATGTAGAATATAAAGTCCTACTGTACTTTAAAAAAGTACAGTAAAAAAGCCAACAAGATTCTAGGCTGCATCAAAAGAAGTATATTGTCTAGCTCATGAGAAGTAATAGTGCCACTCTATTCTGCTTTGGTTAGGCTTCACCTGGAATACTGTGTCCAGTTCTGGGCATCACAATTCAAAAAGGATGTTGAGAAGCTGGAGTGTGTCCAGAGGAGGGCAACCAAAATGGTGAAGGTTCTGGAAGCCATACCCTATGAGGGTCTGGAACCATACCCTATGAGGAGAGACTTGGGGAACTGGGTACGTTTAACCTGGAGAAGAGAAGCTTAAGAAGTGATATGACAGCCTTGTTTAAATATTTGAAGGGATGGCATACTGAAGACTAAGCAGCAAGCTTGTTTTCTGCTGCTTCAGTGAATAGAACTTGGAGCAATTGAGGAAATACAGGAAAAGAGATTCCATCTCAACATTAGGAGGAACTTCCTGACAGTAAGAGCTATTCAACAGTGGAATATACTCAGATAGTGGCAGATTCTCCTTATTTGGAGGTCTTTAAGCAGAGGCTGGATGGTCATCTGTCAAAGGTGCTTAGATTGTGTGTTTCTGCATGGCAGGGAGTTGGACTGGATGTCTCTTCCAACTCTGTAACTGTACGATTCAAATGGGATCTTCTGTCCAAAAACCCCCCACCATAACTAATTATTCACATGTGTTATGAGAAGAAGAAAAACAAATATTCTTCCTTAACTTCCTACGCCATCTTAGGAAGACACATTCTCAGTGACATAATGTGCATGACTCACATAAATGCTGATAGGAATTATGTGTGCACATCTAAGACAATAAAAGAGTGATTAAACCTATAATATTGTGTCAATATAGGGAATCACTATGATTACTACAATTAAGCCAGTTCATGATATTTATTCTTCAAGAATCCATTGCAGACTGTCAGTCATTTAAATCTAGGTGTTCTGAAATAATATATTTGTTTTTATTTATTATTTAGTTGTTGAAGCAGTTTTGTTTTAGACAGCAGTTCTGAGAACCATTCTAAGCACCTATTGCTTCTTATTAAGATTCATCATTTCTTTTAAAAAGTGTGTGGAATTGTCTTCACTGACAAAAAGAAGCAGTTTCAGCCCAACTTGAGCCTTACCTGTTTATATGGTGCACAAGGCCAAAACAGGAGGAAATTGGAATGAAACCGTGCCCCAGGGCTAAAACATCAGAGCAAAAGAATTCCTGTCTGCTCTGCTCTAATGCAGAAAGTGCACATTATTGCACCTGTATATAACCAGCACAGTGTGAGTGCAGGAATGCAATAAGGCCCAGGTGGATTATGGAAGTCTGGAGCATGTGCCCTGGGAATGGTGAGACACAACCATCACATTATTGCTTGCCATACTTTTCTCTTTTGTCAAGCATACAGCTGCATGATTGGCAAGCTGCACCATCAACTCATTATGCCATTGAACCATCGCACACCTCATGAAGTGAAATTTGAACAAACACAGCAGGTTGGCAATAATGCAACGGAAGTAATAAAACCATAAACAAACTAGACAGTCCAACACAGATCCATGGGGTGAAGTGTTAGAAGGGGGCATGTATGGGGGGAGTCCATGATTGTGCTTTGCTAATGTGTCATTGTGCATATCGATGCACTATACAGGTGGTCTATCACTCGTGCGACTGTGTGGCTGGTCACACGGGGCATCCAAATGAGATAGAAGCTGGACAGGATGAGGAAGTTAATTGGCAGTCACAGTTGGTGTGTTCATGCAATGGTGCACATGCCCTATAGAGGAAGCAAGAAAATTTTTTTGACATTCCACATGGTGCAGACTGCCCATGGATCAGAGTGGGCTGTGCAGATAGCAGGTGATCCCCCGGATTCAGGAAACTCCAGAGGCAGCCTGAATTTGTCCCTCCATCTGCTCAGGCCTGCCCTGCCAGGTCGAGAACACAAACTTTGTTTAATCCATAAACCATGTTCAGGGACGCGGGAAGCAAATCAACTCTACCTTCCAACATTCCGTTCAAAATGGAAGTGAAGTGAAGGAAGCAGAGGTATTTGGATGTTAATGTGTTTGTGGGGATAAAGTATTTTCATGTGTTTTCATGTATTTGACTTCTTTCCTCATGGTTTGGGGGTAAAAATTACCATACAAATTCACATTTTTATAAAATATGAGCTTATTACAGAGCTTTGGGGGACTGGTGTAGAACTTTAAACTTCTGTAAACAACAACTTTCTATACAATGTTAAGACCTCCTACTTGTTTTTTCAGTGATCCTATTTGGTCCTGGAAACCACTCCATGATTTCACTATTAGAAGGAGTCAGATATATGTGAGAAAAGTAATCCATTACATGCCAAATTGTGGCCCTGAAAGCAGATAGGACAAATCAAAGAACATAATGGCCAATGCACCTTTCCAAAGCCCCTGCAAAGGGAATTGCTGCCAAGAATAGTTTTTAAATTGTTAAAGAAAAAATATTTATTACCTATAGAAATCACCCTAAAAATGAACAATAATTATCAGTGTGAAAGGGACTGACACATATGTAACAACAATTTTATTTGAAAGGCTAGATATCTTCACAAGCCCAGAAATATTTACTATGGCAATGCAGTAGTAAAGTCACTCATAACAAAGTTGCAGCAGCCAACACTACACCCAAAAACAGAGATGGCAAATACATGCAGGATGATGGGCTTTACATGACCCAGATTTCACCTCAATGTATTAAACTACATTTAATAGTTCAATAGGTCTATGTACTTCTTTTTATTATATTAATGTATGTGTCTCTCCAGGACTTTCCCACTCCTGCCTTCCTCAGTTTTGTTCTTTTCTTTCTCCTTCTCTGTCATTTATATACATTTTGGCCCTCATATAATATCTGGCAATAATAAAAGCAATCATGATAACAATAATAGTTTAGTAGTAGGAGTGATGACATTATAGGAAACACAAATGAAAAGATACACACTGAATGTTGCCTATTAGGTATGGTGGTCAGGTAGCCTTGAAAAGTTGTTGATAAACAAGTGATTTCCTCCCACATAAGATCTTTTCCATATGAAAATGAGTGAAAAGTCATTTTCAAAAGCAAAAAAAAACAACCTGCCTTATGATTAAAAAAAATATTTTCCTCTAGCTACAAATGTTCTAGATCACTGAACTGATTGTGAATGGCAAGACAAGCTGCGAGAAACCTGTCCAAACTCCAGTCATACAATCAGTTCTCTCATCAGACTGATTTCATTGCTGACACCACTGATCTTCTGTAAGCAGCAGATTGCAATCTGTCCTGAAGTGGGCTAAACCATGCAAGCCCATGATAAGGATTAGCAACCCCTCCTTATACTTCAATTTTCCAAGGCATCAGTTCTCTTAATCCTGAAAAATGACTATTATTGCCATTATCATTATCTTTGTTATTATTGTCACTTATTACATGATCCAAATATTTCTCTTTCCAGACACACAGGGGAAACTATCAGTCATTAGCTCCCCCCCCCCTAAATTATAGACTTCTTGTGTGTACTAGGTTCTCCCTCTGCCAGATTTATTGGTCAGTCAATCAATTGAAAAATAATCAGATGTGATCAGATGTGAAAGATGATCAGATGATTACCATACAGAAGCAAGGAAATGCTTGCACAATAAAGAATGCTTCATAAGGCATTAGCCAGCAGAATAGGTATTTTTTGAAACTGTGTGCTGCCGAGCTCACAGTCTCTTTATTTAACTTGTAAATTCTATCTGTCTTTCTATCTCTCTATCATCAGCATCAGCAGGCTAGTGATCCACAGATTCAACCACCTGTGGATCATCATGTCCCATATAATTCAATAATGTCATATGCACATGCATATGAGCTGATGCAGATGTGTCTATACATCATCACCCATTCAGTAATATGGGGCATGACCATCTGTATTTTTTTTCATCCATGGGGCCCTTCAGAACCAAACCCTGTGGGTGGAATGAGTCCACTGTATATAGCCACTATTAGTTGCTAAAGTTATGCAGGACAAGACAAAGAAATTGTGTTTTCTCATATTTATCTTGCATAACAGCTTATTTCCATTCAGTCATGCTCCCAATTAACTAATGGGTTATGCACAAATGCTATACTCATGCTGACAGTGTGAAATAATCACAGGCTACCACTGTGTACATGCACTGCTCAGACATTCCTTCAAGGGCAATTAGATGGAGAGGAGAGTTTTATTTTAAACATTCGATTAGCCTAATTGAAGATAATCCCTGCCTTTTTTGGGTTGGATGAATTTGGACATTCTGGGCCCATCCACATTACTGGTTTTGTGTGCCTTGAAGTGATTTCTGACTTATGGAGAATCTAAGGCAAACCTATCATGTGGTTTTTCTTAGCAGAACCTTTTCAGAGGGAGGTTGTCCTTATCTTCCTCTGAGGTTGAGAGAGTGTGACTCTAAAAGCTCACCAGTGGGTTACAATGACTGATCTGCTCTCTATTGCATTATTCATACCACTCAAAGCACTACACCATGGGTTCCCAGCTATAGGCTTGTTGTTGTGGTGTGCCTTCAAGTTGTTTCCAGGTTATGGTGACTCTAAGGTGTACTAACAACAGGACGACAATGATGTTTATCACATTATACTCTTAAAGTGCTACTATTCCACTTTGATCTCTAGCTGCCTCCTGTTGCATTCTGGGATTGGCAGTTTATAGGAGGGGTTATTTAGAATTCTCAGGCAGATCACTTCTTCTGAGAATTCTAAATACCCCTCCTTAAAACTGCCAATCCCAGAATGCAACAGGAGGCAGCTAGAGGAGTCAAAGTGGAATAGTAGCACTTTAAGAGTATAGTATTATAAACATCAATGTTAATAAAAGGTGAATACCCCCATATGAACATCTCCCTTTTGTTAATATTTCCATTATGTGACCAGACTCATATAAATTGAGCCACTGTTAGGGAATGCTGTAATTAGGACCCACCAAAATGCCACAAATGTATGAAAGCTTTCAATTTCTCTAGAGCCGGCATGGTGTAGTGATTTGAGTGTTAGACTATAACTGCAGACCAAGGTTCAATTCCCAGCTCAGCCATGAAATCCACTGGTTGACCTTGGGCAAGTTGTATGCTCTCAGTCTCAGGGGAAAGCAATGGCAAACCTCCTCTGAATAAATATTGCCAAGAAAACCCCATAATAGGTTTGCCTTAGAGCCACCATAAGTCAAAAACCACTTAAAGGCACACAACAACAACAATGACAACAACAACAACAAGAGAACTCTTCATCAGCCTGAGATGTATGCAAAAATGGGAGATAAAGGAAAAACAGAAAATCTAAAAATTAGATCATGAGATGTACTGTTAAACTCACAAGATGGAGATTGCAAACAGAATGAATCATTAGCTGTCTCCTTTTCAGATTGCATCTAGCAATGCATTCAAAGGAGCAATGGCCACTCTTCATTTTTGAAAGCACAATGGCTGATTATAGTTCAGAGATTTGTCTCATTCCCTGGGCAAAACATATCATTTCTTGCATCAGAAGTACAGGGAAACATGAAAATCTTTATACAAGAAAAGGTGATGATGATCAACTAGCAAGACAACTAATACAGAATTTAGACAGTTGTTCTCAGAATATGCCTGTTAACATCAGTAGCTATGAAAGTAAAAATACTCAAAATTGTCTGTATCCAGATTAATGACCATTTCTTTTAAAGCCTTTTCCTGAGGATTTGGCAAGCAGGCTTCAAATGATGAGCAGCCTTCAAAAGTGTTTGCCATCAAAAATAAAGGCAAGGAGAAGTAACAATGTCACAATTATTTAATGCCCTCTGCAAGGATGAGACTTCTCTGGAGTCCTGCAAACATCTACAGTGCATCTGAAGTGCACTTTTGATCTGGTTGTTCCAGTACAACTCACAGTTACATCTTTGATCTCAGAGTTAGTGATCTAATCTGGTGTATAACTTAGCTTTTATTGATCTGTTCTCATGCTAAGCAAATCAAGTCTCACTTTTATGGGACAGATTGAAAAAAGATAGTAAAACTGCCTCTGAGACTGCAGTTTAAATCTGTGCAATAACAGGGGAACCAAGAGATAAGATTTTTATTAGGCTGCCAAACTTCACATGAACCCCAAGTGTCATTAAAAGGCATGTGTCATTTGCCACATATATTTATTTTACTAGATAACTTGGTTACCACCCATTTAGAAGCAAAATAATATATTCTTTTTTTGTTATGAAATCTATTCTTGGCATCCAGTGTACATTCCAGGTATTTACATTGCTGTGGTCAGCCAAGCAAAATATAGCCAAAATTTAATTTACTTACAGGATATAAATAAAATGAATGGGGCAGTCTTTCAATTTCACTTTCTCCTAACTCTGATTTTTCTTTTTAAAAATCTCATTTGCCCTAAACTTTACAGAAATTGCCAGTATTTGTAAATTCTCCAAAAGCGAACAATTTTCTCTCATTTACAACAGAAAAATTCAATAGGTAGAGTTAATAGCCATGTTGTATTTTAACTCTGCATAGTTAGTGGTGGTTCATAGCTATCCTGTCAGAGAATTTAGAGATAGAAAAAAAATACTCACACTTTAAAAAAAAAAAGTGATGAAAATCTCCACAGTTTGGGACCTATTCTATGCAAAATTTACATGTGACAAAATTCACATATATAGTATATGCAAGTAGTATATTCAGTACTGAAAATGGTATTTCTAGGATAGAGAATGGTATAATTGGGGACTTTTGCAAAAATTTGCCAGGGTTTGTTTACTGCAAAAAGATTGTTTTCTTCAGAGAGATATTATTTTCTACAAAGAAAATGCTCTTCCCAGCACAGAAACAGCTCTTTACTGTGTAAGAAATGCTAGCTGCAAATTTTGTGCGGAAGAATTTCTGAAATTCAAATAGTCTGTTAAAAATTATGAGGGTTTCAGGGAGGGGGGCATGGCAACCTAACTCAACAGCAAAATGTTTGAATATGCAATTGTATCCAAGGAGGCTTTTTATTGGGGTGCTGGCATTTACATGTTTTAATAGTTTTACACTTTTAGCTTAGTATATTTTTAATGATTTTGAATTTTTAACTTGCTTTATTGATGTCATGTTTTTAATTCTGTTTTTAAAGTTGCTTTGTTTTGAAAGTATATTTTGTGATTTAGGAGAAAGGCATCATAGAAATAAGATAAATAAAAATACAGTGTAGGGATTCAAACCTAGGTGATTAAATAGGGATACAATCCTGAATTGTTTCATTCTCATATATTTTTCTTACCTCCCTCTCCCTTTTCTATTGCTCTTTAAAGTTTTTCATGTTAGTGAGAACAACGTCTGCTCATGTTTTGTTGAATTATGCAAGTTACATTGTTAAGCTCTGAAAGCTGCTGCCTTTTTATGGGCATTTAAAAATTACAAACCTTGGATGGTGGGTTTTTTCATCTTTTTGATCAATCCTTCCATACTTAATGTGTGACTGTGCTTTCATAAAGACAAAAGACAAGTTGTTTTGCACAGAGACATTTCTATAAAAATTACAAAAACCTCAGTGAGAAGCAAAACACTTCCTATTTTGTTATTATACTGGAGGTTTAGTTACAGATCTCTCTCTTGTCAAGAATAAGAAATTTTGCCAATATTCTTCACATTCTGATTTTGGAGAGTTAAACATTTGAATCCCGGGGCCTTGCTGGATGAGTCTGCCAATTTTGGTTTCTCCCAAAACATTTTGGGGTTTTTTTTTTTGGGGGGGGGGGACAAGATTATGCAGTTCTTTTAACCTGAAAGAGTAAAGGTAATGGTCAGTTACCGCTTGTTCCATCAAGGAGATGAAGTAGAAACGAGACTGTTAGATGTTGTCATTTTTGTTATAAATTAGTATACAAGACATGAAGGGGGAAGACAATCAAAATGGTCACAGTTCTCTGCAAGATCCCCCCCCCCAATCTTTTCTAATTAAAATCTAGTGGTTGAATTTCTGTTGGCTTAAGATATTTTGTTAAAGTCAATGATTTACACCATGAATCACGGCTGTCAACAGTAAGTACCATCGAGTTCAGTAGAGACTTACCCCTAGGCAACAGTTGACATGAATCCTAATTCTGAAACATTTCATATTGTACTGTGTAGTTCTGCTTTCAGGAACGAGGCTATACACATTTTCATAATTTGCCTCTGCACTTATAATTTATCTCTACATTACTGAATCTTAATTAGTTTGTTTCAGCTTTGTTTACCGATATTTCTGTTTTTAACTCTACAACTTCTTTAATCGTGTTTTAATATTGTCACCTACTGTTGGATCTCTTTTTAGTTAGTTTTGGTCCAAAACACACTGCAGAAATAATCCAGTTTGAGATTGATTTAACTGCTCTGGATCACGGCTAGGGAATTCTGGGAGTTTTCTGAGACATTTAGCCTTCTCCATCAGACAGCTCTGGTGTTACAAGAAACTACCACCCCCCAGGATTTCCTACCACTGAACCAGGGCAGTTAAAGCAGTCTCCAACTGGGTTATTTCTGCAGTGTGTTTTGGACCTTCGTGAGCTGCCTTGAGTCAAAGTTCAGTGAGAAAGACAGTACAGAAATCAAATGAATAAATTTAGTAGACTCTTCTGGTTGCTTTGATGAGGCTTTTCTACATCATGGATCAGAATAACTGCTGACCTGTGATGATTTTTGCCAATAAGGTCCTTGTTACAGTGCCACACTGGATATTTTCTGGATTCTGGATTTCTGGATTTATCCTAATAGGTGTAGATGACATGGCAGGAAATCATTCTGCATGTTACAGAATTAGTTTCTCCATCTTTGAAACAATGGTGACTGTAGAGAATAGCTGTAGATTATCTGTGGTGGGTGTCTTTGGCATGAGAAGAAATGGATATGTTTGGCCAGGCTTCAAAGTTCTAATTGGCATTGCTCAGTTTACTTTTCAAACTTTTATCAATCTTTCTTTTTAAAGCAACAACAACAGCAACAACAACAACAACAACCAAATAACATCTAATAACTTCTGTGAAACTTTCATGTTTGAACTGCACAAATCTTCTTACAGAACTACACTTTCCCCATCTAGAACTGCACTTTTGTGTCTGATTGCACATTTTAGACAGTCCTGAAAAAACAGACACACACACATATATAAGATGCTGAATTATTATTATTTTGCAGCACTGGGCTGTCAGAAGGAGTACAAGAAGATTAAGTCATATATATACCCTGCACTGTTCTATCATGCTTCAGAATATGTGGGTCTGTCATAGTGAAAGCTATTACATTACTAAGCAAGAAGGAAAATAACGGTGGCCAAAGTATTGTGTCTCAGCTTGATGTTATTAAGAGTAGTTTTGCTTCAGAGGGGTCCCTATTGTGGCATTTTCCCTATTGTGCAGTAGCAAGAAAGACCTGATGACTATACCGAGTGCCTATGATACATTCGGTAGGCAATGCTTTTAGTTCCCATGCTCTGAACAATAGTAACTGAGAAAATGCCTGTAAATTGATTGCCTACAATTTCGGGAGGGGGAGATTTTCATATCTCAGAGCCAAACAAAGACGGTAGATGACATCTGACAATTTACATGTCTATCCAGTTAGATTATTATGATGGGGGAGGAGAGAGCCCCTCTGTTTTTGTTACTCAAGTGAGTTTAGCAATTGGCTTCCAAATGTCTTCTGCCAGAAAGATTTGTATTTTTTTCAGTGAATATGGCCTAATTCTGAAATATCCTGAGTACCTCCTACACACACTAAAGTTCCACATGTTTTGTTAGAGAAACAATTAAGGGAGAAAAACTTTAAAATGCTGATATGTTTATGTAGAGACCTGCAGCAATGCTTTCTTAAACATTCTGATGCTAATCTGCTGGGATCCTGTGCAAGTATTCTTCAAACTAAGGATGAACATAGATGTGAATTTTTGTGAGGTGTTCATAGAACAGACATACTGTACCCTGAAAACAAATGGACAGAAGCCAGAAACTCTGTGCTCCAGTCAAAGCCACAGTACCTCTCAGTTAAATTCTCACAACTATCTTTAACCAAAACAGACTTCAGTGCAATTCAGAAAAGGGGGAGAAAGTTTATTTTTGTTTTGTTTTGATATTATTATTATTATTATTATTATTATTATTATTATTATTATTACTGTCTTTCAATACTAGTACTAGTACTATTATTATAACCTTAACATTGCCACAAAACTGGGACTTAAATATTTGCAAATGTTAGCATTTGTCTCTTCCTTCCCCCCCCCCAAAATGGGATGGAAATAATAATGATAATAATAATAATTTATATTTCCAGCCTCTCCCTACATATCAAGGTGGGATTACAGCAAAATAAAATTACAATAATAATAAAAAATGGTATCAACCCCAATCCCTACCACCTTTAAAACAATAAAATATGCATTAAAATTCCGACAAAACACATTTTAAAAATCCAAATGGAGAGTGCCATTAGAGAGCATGTGGGTGTCCTTCATAGGTCAGGTTGGGAAGAACTTCAGATATTCTTATTTTAAAATAATCAAACACAGGTTGAATTGAGTGTGTGTGTGTGTGTGTGTGTGTGTAATTATTATATTATCTATCTATATATATATCCAATGTCCTAAGGCAAGGCTTTGAGTACTTAGCTCTTGAAAATCTGGCTTAAAATTTTTGTTGCTATTAACTTCCACCAAGTAAACTTTGACTTATGGCAACCCTATGACTGATAGAGCTTCAAGTCACCCTATCACCAACTGCTCTTGCAGACTGAAGGCTGTGGCTTCCTTGATCAACTCTATCTATCCATAATGTGGTCTTCCTTTTTTCTTACTGCCTTCTATCCTACATTGTTGTCTGTGAGTCATGTCCTCTCATGACATGTCTAAAGTATGACAGTTTCTATTTAGTCATCTTGGCTTTTAGGGAGAGTTCAGGCTGGATTTGTTCTAGGACACTTTGATTTGTGTTTTTTTTTTAAAGCACAGTATCCATAGAGGTCTTTTCCAGCACCATCTTTCAAATTAGTTCATTTTCTTACTATCAGCTTTCCTCACTGTCCAGCTTTCACAACCACTCATGGAAATTGAAAATCTGATGGCATCAACAATCCTAACTGTAGTATTCAGTGGTACATTTCAATATCTTGCCCATTTCCTTCATACCTCTTCTTCCTAGTCTTCTTCTTATTTTTTGACTGAAGTCTCCATTCAGATTAATAACTGAGACAAGGTATGGAAAATCCTCAACTACAGTTGACCCTCAGTTTTCATGGGGGATCTGTTCTGGACCCTGCCCCCCCCCCGAAAACCATGTCTTGTGTGTATTCAAGCCTCATAAGCTTGAATGGGCCTGGGCACATACACCAGGCGAGTACCCCATTAGAAATGGTAGTTGCCCCTCCGCAGATAGTTGAGGGTGCGGATCTCAGATCTGTGAGTTAGGAGGGGCAACTGTATTTCAATGTTTATGAGTGCTGAAATATATAACTCACACTGCTGAATTATAGCTGTTTGCTACTAGTATGACTGCCATGGCTCCATGTTATGGAATCCTGGGATTTGTAGTTTTGTGACAAACCTAGTTAAGTAGATGATTATGGGGAAAGACACTCCATTATTTGAGTCAATTTACAAATACACATGTTGAATACAGGTGAATACACATAGTCTGAAAATGTTGGTGGCAACTCATACACACTCATGTGTTAAAAATACAATGATAACAGAAAAATTTTAAACAGCATCCTAGGATGCTTCAGTTGACTCCTTTTGTAAAACAAAATCTGGATAAGATCATCCATCACATGCTGTTGTTTTGGACATTGGCATTCATGTAATATATCCAAGTTGCCCCTGACATCAATGGAAATGGCTTCCCTCAGTGGGAAGAGGGAGTAATTCCCTTTTCCTGACTGCTGTCCTATAATGTAGGGAGAAAAATCTCAGTGTATAAGTGGACATTCACTCACATACTGTAGCTTTACATTTTACCTGTTGAAATGCAAGAGATGTTCTCTACTTTTGAACAGGATGTTTCTGTTCTATTGCAGCAGTGGTGGACAAAATGCAGCCTCATATATATCTTTGGATAGAACTCCTATCAGTCCAAGGAATATGCATAATTCACAAATAATAGTATTTCAATCCCACTTTAAACACCATAACTCCATTCTATGGGATCTGGAGTTTTGTAGTTTGGAGGAGGGTGCTTAGAATTCACTACAAGAGTCAATGGTGAACCTCCTCAAACTACAAATCCCAAGACTATAATTGCATCGTGTAGATACACCCCTAGTTGGTATAGCAAAGGAGAGGAACACTAGAAGTCATAGTACAGCATCTGGAGAGCTGCATGTTGACTATCCCTGAGCTGCAGTGTCTTCTAAGAAAGATAGAAAAAGATCCTGAGTCACTCCTTCAAGAGAAGTGTTTTTTGTTTTTCTCTCCAAAGTATAATCTTATTTCTGTTTCATTAATTGTCAATTCCTTCAATTTCTCACTAAACAGTTGTTTTACATCTGTGAGATGTTATAGAATATTTCCAGTGTTGGTTGAGTGACCAAAATGGACCTGGCTTTGGGTCATCAGTAGTCTTATTATATGTAATACAAGTATGCTAAGAAAGGAAGAAAACCAACTCAGTAAGAGAGAACAAGTTACTTCTGTAACTGAATGAGAATGAGAACTCAAATAGAAGAATCATCCAAATTTTGCTTATTGGGTACAAATGGTTTAGTTCATCCTCTCCTTGTTGCTAGCACAAATGAAGCTTTATTCTTGTTGTTACTGTTGTTACTGTTGTTAAACTACTCTCTTCAAGCATAGTTTTTATTCTTTGATTCATCTCATTTGTGTACCACATTCTCTGATGATGAAAGGTAGCTTACAGTTAAATATAACATATGCAATTATAAAATGAATAAAAACATTTTTTTAGAAAAAATCCTTACTTAGATGTAGGCCTTTTCCACAGGAAGTGAGTTCACTTACCAAAGCCTTATGTGAAATGGACTCTGCCTACTAGCAGAAAGGCAACAGGCTAGGTTTAGACCCCTTAGCAGTGAACTTTACAAGCTGGAAGTGGTCAATGATAAAGCTCCTTAACAATGCTTCCTTGGAAGATGGTGGGACTAAGAAAAAGTCTACTCGAAGATTTTAAAACCTGGGCAGACTTATCTGACAGAGTATGGTCTTTCAGATAGCCTGAAACCACAATAGAAAAATGTGTTTTTATTTTTGTATCAGACTGTTTATTTCCATTTTTAATATGACCCCAATAATTTTCTATAATTTAACACAGGTGAAATAAGAGCCAGAGTGGCTTTGTGGTTTGAGTGTTGGACTACAACTCTGGAAACCAGGGTTCAGCTCCCAGCTCAGCCATGAAATCCATTAGGTGACCTTGTGATGAAATATACTGTATTACATTATTAAATAAAATAATTTACATTATTTGCATTACATTATTAAATAAAATTACATTATTAAATAAAATAATTTTGTAAAAAAAATATCCATACTAGTTTCTTTTGTAGACACTGCATTAACTTTTTTTTAAAAAGTAGGCAGGGCATACTCTAAATTCTAATATCTTTCTAAATGGACAAACAGAGAGAAGCGCTTGCTAAAAAAGAAAAGGAAAAGGAAAACACTCTTGAAAGTGAATCTCTAAATTCAGTTGTCTTTAGGGGTTGACTGGTCCAACCTACTGAATTTAGGAGACCTTTCAATAGACTGTGATCATTAGTACCTTTGGAACATTTATTTTCCCAGCCCAGAAGTGTCAATAAGGCTAATAAGACAAACATGATGGGTTCATAATGTATGGAGATTGGATATCTTTCCTATCAGTGATTCTGAGGGTTGGCGGTCATGACCTTTAGAAAGGGTGATAGAGCCATTGTTAGGAAGCTGCAAGCACTGGATAGAAAAAAAGTTCAACAATATTGAAATTTGGCCATTACAGCTCCACAGCTGCACCATGGTGACTGTAGACTCTATGAAGACAAGAGGTGATAAAAAGTATTAGCATTCAGCTTTGCTGGGTTTTACAGATAATGATTTCACTCTGCTGTGTTTAGAGGCCTCAGTTTTCAAAAGTATGATTGTTTAGATAATTAAGGATATAGGCTTTATTGTTCTGTACTTACTTTCCTGTTTGTAAGTCAACTTTTCTAGACCTTCAAGATCCATGATAGAAAACTTTGGATAGTCTCTCTATTACTTAGTCCAGGACATTCTAACAAACTCAGCCTGGATTAAAGAATGACTCTGCTGCAGCCATTACACATGTTTCCATTGACTAGAGACCTTTTCACAGATTTCAGAATTGTAGAAGCAGGAGGGGCAACACTGACGTCTATACATCAACAAAGCTGGATATTACATTGATGGAAATTGACCAAGGCTCAGAGTCTTGGTTGAGGTCAACTGGAATGTTCAACTTCAGGGTAACTGGATAACCTCACTTTAGTGTGATCCCTTTTAGATATTGCAACTCCCATTCTTCTGATGATAAATCCAGACCTGAAGGGTTGATTGTGAGACTTCCCATGGTGAAAAAATAAAATAAAAAGTAGCTTCATGGTCCATACATCTGAAAAAAATCTCAGAGATTAATAAAAGAAAAAAAAGAAAAGTTTGTAACATTTTAGAGATCCCAATAAAACCAGCCTGATTTTTGTTTTTAGTTATGGACTAAACTGCTGTTATTTATTTATTTATTTATTTATTACATATAGTACATTTATGACTATGTAGCACAATTCCCTGTCACACCCATTGTTGTAATGTTTTAACACTTATGTAAGGAATTAGCCAATATCCCCTTATGTAAGCCATTTCCCAACTTGGCCACAGTGTAATGACTTATGGATATAGCTGTGTGCCCATGACTGGCACACTTACTAATAATAATAATAATAATAATCTTTATTTCTATCCTGCTTTTCCACGGAAGTGATCAAAGCGGCTTACAAAAATACAGTTAAAACATCAGTATATAAAATTTAAAAACATTACCAGGGGATATAACAGGGAGTAACATGAAACGAAACGGAAAATGGAACATATCACATTCATCAGGGGCTAAATAAGGAACAATATTTACAAAAAATGGGGTCAAAAAACAGGGAACACAGAGAGCAAGGGGCAGAACAAAAAGACACAATTAGCTAAGGTGAAAAAGCCAGCTGAAATAAGTATGTTTTTAATTGTTTCTTGAAAGAAACTAGTGATGCAGAGGAGCGGAGCATCTAGAAAGTCTCTGGAAAGGCTTCCAGAATGGCTTGCAAATAACTTATCAGGCCTGTTTTCTCCCTGTCACTGTTACTGCCACCAGTTTTGTCCACTGGCAGATCCAGAATAAGAGCAAGATTGGATCAAGGAATACCAAGATAGAATGTGTACCTATTACTAATACATGGAAGTGAACATCACTGAAATCTGTGTGGCACCTACTTCTGAAAAGAGATTGAACATCTCTCACTTTTGCTTATATTGTGTTTCTCCAAATTCTTCATGCATTCTGTTGCTACCCTTTCATATCAGGCTGCAGGACTCTGAGGGAGGAGGGTGCATGGAAACATATGCATATTTTGGTATGCACTTTTCACAACTCCATCATTTTATCTTAACAGGCAAATTGATATCTCTGAAAGAATTTCAGAGATAAAAATGAAGCCATCAGTTCTCAGGGTTACGTAGAAGCTACCCTGTGACTTAAACACCCCCTTGCTGCTTAGTTTTATGTGGGGTTTTCAGGCTGTGTGGCCATATTCTGGAAGAATTTATTCCTGATATTTTGCCTGCAACTGTGGCTGGAATCTTCAGAGGGCGATGGCATGGAAGTGTGTGGAGTATATATACTCACAAAGACCCAAAAAACCCCACAGAAAACTATGGATGCTGGCCATGAGAACCTTCGACTTCCCCTTGCTATTTACTCCTGATAATGGCAAAGTGGTTATGGTAATGCCAAATAAGGTCCCTTTAACCTAACAGAACAATAGCACTTCAATACCACTTTAATTGCCATGGCTCCATCCTGTAGAATCCCAAGATTTGTGTTTCCACAAGGTATTTAGTATTCTCTGCCAGCAGGTTCTACTACTTTGACAAACTACAATGAGCAGAATTTCATGGTACTTTAAGTAGTACCAAATTGAAAAATGATGCCCTAAACTTTACAAACTTTTTGAAACTAAAGCTGGCAAATCCAAAACTCAGATTAATAATTCTTCCTATGTAAAGCACTAGAATAGGGCAGACAGCTGCATGGGATAACAGCCAATGCATCTCCCACAAAGTAGGCTATGCCAACTAGCTTTAAGGTGAACATTACCATAAATCATCACCCAAATTAACTTCTGTTGATGTCTTCTAGGTTTTCAAAGGCATTTCTGGATCTTTCTAATCAACTGCTTATGGTCGAACATCCAGCAGTTGCAATGGTATTTATTTTTCCCATTGTGGGCTACATTTGATCCCTAGTTTAAGGGGATGTGTTGGTCTTGGGCAGGTTGGGGAACCTCCCCCATAAAAGGGTTGGAAAGCACATGCAGCCTATAGGAATGTTCTTTGTCTGTTCCGTGCTGGCATTGCCTGTAGTTCCATGCCCCTTCAAGGATTCTTTAGGTGCCAAAAGAACCCTTGGACCCTGACACACATTATTACCATAGGATAAGCTTTACTGGTAGCAAATTGTGCAGTAGATGATACAGAACAGTGACACATTCCATCCTTTTTGCTGATGGGATACAGCATCCCCTCAAAGCCAAAGTATTCTTGTCACAGAACATGCCCCTTAAACAACTAATTCTACTGAAACTATCCCCAGTTAGTCCTCATAGCTGGGTAAATGGGGCTTTGAGGCTTGTGTGCACCCCATACAATAGAAGCCAATAGAAGGGTGACTCCCAAGGGGTATAGCGTACATGAGAAGCAAAGAAAAATTCCGTATCATGACCCATCTCTCCCTCTCCATACTTTAATAAAAATAAATTTTTTATTTATATCCCGCTCCTTCCCACGATCAGGGCGGCTTACAACATAGGTTAAAAACAATGGTGCCATAAACAATATAAAAAAGATACAAATACACAAGGCAAACCATACAATCAATAAAAACAGTCAATAAAACTAACTTAATTAAAATCCCCTTAGCCCAACCTCTTGGCCACGGAAGAGGAGGGAGGCCCACAGGATTTTAGTCGGGGAATGCCTGTTGGAACAGGAAGGTTTTCAAGTCCTTCCTGAATTGGGCCAGGGTGGTAGTCGAGCGGAGCTCGGTGGGCAGCGTGTTCCAAAGGGCTGGGGCAGCCGTGGAGAATGTCCTCCGTGTGGTGGAGGATAACCTAGCCCCAGGCACCTTCAGTAATTGCTGCCCAGACGTTCTGAGGGTGCGAGGCGGAATGTATGGGGAGAGGCGGTCCTTTAGGTATCCTGGGCCCAAGCCATTTAGGGCTTTATAGGTAATCACCAACACCTTATATTGAGCCTGGAAGCAAATGGGCAGCCAATGAAGATCTTTCAAAACCGGTGTTATATGGCTGGTCCTGGAAACACCAGTGACCAGCCGGGCTGCCATATTCTGCACCATTTGCAGCTTCCGAGTTTGGTATAAGGGTTGCCCCATGTAGAGTACATTGCAGAAGTCCAGTCTCGAAGTTACCAGAGTATGTACAAGAGTTTCTAGGTCCCTCTGGGCCAGGTATGGGCGCAGCTGGCGAATAAGCCGAAGCTGATGACAGGTGCTCTTGACCGTCGCATTCACCTGAGCAGTCAGGTGAAGCGACGAATCAAGAAGCACCCCCAGACTGCGCACAGAGTCCTTCACAGGGAGCGTGACCCCATTCAGGACAGGTGGAACCACCGCCATTCCTGGACCAGGGGAACCTATCACTAGTACCTCCGTTTTCTCTGGATCCAACTTGAGTCGGTTTTCCCTCATCCAGCCCATTACTGACTCTAGACAGGCCACGAGAGGAGAGACGCCATCCCCGGTCACTGCATCAGTCGGAGACATAGAAAAAATAATTTGGGTGTCATCAGCGTACTGATAACCCCGCGCCCCATGTCTCCGGATGATCTCTCCCAGCGGTTTCATGTAAATGTTAAATAGCATGGGAGACAGAATGGCTCCTTGAGGGACCCTAGTTTTAAGGGCCCGCTCATCGGAGCACACGTCTCCCAGCTGCACCATCTGGGACCTCCCAGAGAGGTAGGACCGGAACCACTGGAGCGCAGTGCCCCCGATTCCCACCTCTGCCAGGCGTCCCAGAAGGATACCATGGTCTATGGTATCGAAAGCCGCTGAGATGTCCAAGAGCACCAGCAGGGACACGCTTCCCCTGTCGATGCCCAGACGGAGATCATCGACCAAGGCGACCATGGCCGTCTCAACCCTGTAACCCGCCCGGAAGCCAGTTTGAAATGGGTCCAGATAATCCGTTTCATCCAAGACCGCCTGAAGCTGGATTGCAACCGCCCTCTCGATCACCTTCCCCAAAAATGGTAGCAGCGAAACAGGCCGATAATTATTATGTACCAGGGGGTCGAGGGAGGGCTTTTTTAGGATAGGTTTTACAATGGCCAATTTCAATTGTGATGGAAATAGCCCATCCCTCAGAGATGTATTAACTATCTGGCGTAACAATGATGTTACCGCCGGTCCCCCCTGGGCCGCTAACCACGAGGGACAGGGATCGAGAGAGCAGGTTGTCTTCCGAACACTTCCGAGGATCTTGTCCACATCCTCGGTACTCACCGACTGAAACCGATCCAGTTTAACAAAGTCCACGGAGGCTCTGGACACTTCTACCCTAGGTTCTGCTAAAATGTCGGCGTTCAGACCTTCACTTATGCGAGAGGTTTTATCCGCAAAAAAGTCGTTAAACAGGTCACAGCAGGCCTTAGTACGTTCAAGGATCTGGTTCAGGGCGGGAGGGAGCTGAGTTAGCTCCCTAACCACGCTGAACAACTCTGCCGGGCGCGACTCTGCGGACGCAATACGAGCACCATAGAACGAGTTCTTTGTTGCTCGTATTGCCTCTCCGTAGTCCTTTAACAGTTGGTCTAGGAGAGCCTTGTCGTCTAAGCAAAGGTGTTTCCGCCAACGGTACTCTAGCCGTTGCAGAGCCCGCTTCCTTGCCCGGAGATCTTCCGTATACCAGGGCTTACGCTTAGAAGCAGGCCTGAGAGGGCGCTTGGGAGCGATACTGTGTATAGCCCTAGAAAGACCGGTATTCCAAATACCGGTGAGGGCATCAACAGAATCGCCGTCATTTCCAACCGTGAGCCCCTCTAAGGCTTCTTGGAACCTCTCAGGTTCCACTTTAGAGAACTGTGCAAGTTGGATCGCAAAGGAAGAAAATTCACTCTCCCAGTCCTTTTCCAACCTTCAAATCTTCATATCTATTAACAAGTATAAGTGTTATTGATAACATGTTATCCTTCCCTATTTATTTTTTATTGAGTCAAAGCAACACACACACACACACACACACACACAACTCTTTTATTCTGCTCTGCTATCATCTAAACACTGCTTCAGGAAAGTCAACTCTAAATCCCAAGTCTTTTCAGCCTTAAATAAATAGTTAGCTCAGTAAATGTCCACATCACAAAATCACTGCATTTCATTCTGCACTGATTGATGGCCACTGTTTAGCTTTGACTCTGGGCTAAGCCAGCCCTGGAACTTTATTACCTCCCATTCTAGTAAGGGTGGTCTAGTCAGTTCAGTGTGGAGGTCAGGAGTAGGGCAAGAAAGGCACTAATTTTGCTTTGAAACAGACTTGTTCCCCAGTGAAAGAGACCTGTACTTCCCTGTATGCTCTTCTGAGCTGATATTATCCAACAGCAAATGTACCATATGTAAACCGTAGCTTTGTTGAATACAGTTTGAATACTTGCATTCAGATATGGTCAAGATGCCACCCACCCACCCACCCACCCACACACACACACTATAACTAGGATTTAAGACAAACATAGCATTTTCTGTGTAAGCTGGATGTTGGTTTTAAATCAACAGAGGATTGTCCGGCCAATTTCCCTTTGTCCTTGTTCCTAATTTATCAGCCAGCTGCTGGGTATTGCCATTGGTGAAAGGAGTTTTCACTTATAAATGCAACCAAGAGCTCAACATGAACCGGTAGCAATGTTTTTAAAATAAATCTTTGTATGTTGTACCTTCATGTCGCCAGTCAACTTAGGCTGCATCCACACTGGAGAAATAACCTGGTTTGACACCACTTTAATTGCTCTGGCTCAAGGCTTTGGAATACTGGGAGTTGGAGTTTGTTATGGGGCCCAGAGTGGAGCGGAGCTCTGGGCCCATAACAAACTCCAACTCCCATAATTCCATAGCCTTGAGCCAGGGCAGTTAAAGTGATGTCAAACCAGGTTATTTCTCCAGTGTAGATGCAGCCGTATAGTGACTCCATGACTTTCATAGGATTTTCTTATGCAAAGAATATTCCCAGGTGGTCTGCCTGTTCCTGGCTATGAAACAACACCTACAGCACCTGGTATTCATTGGTGGTCTCCCATCTAAGTAGTAAGCAGGGGTCACCCTTCTTAACATCCAAGATCAAATGGAATCTGGTGCCTTCAGGATATTTAGGCCCTCCAAATAAATAAATGACATTACTTTTTGCCTAGTATTTTTCAAAGTGACTCCTTAGTTTTATTGCTGTAATTACAGTAATTTATTACTGTAATTCAGTTTGGCTCTTTGTTTAAATCATCTTGACCACTACCAGCTCTATGAATATAAGGTGGCATGTGAATACTATGATAATGTAAATAATTAATTAAAATTAAAATTAAACATAATGTGTGAGAGGATGCATTGTCTGAAAAGCAAAAGTTCAGTTTCAGCCAATGTGGAACTTTATAAATTTGAAATCTAATCCAACCAAAATAAAAATAAAAATAATTGTTTTGAACCCTTTAGCTGAAAAAATTCAGGAAAATTTTGTTCAAAATCTAGTGCCACTCTCAGCAAAGGCAACAATATGATCTGTTTCATGCTTTTTTGAGTATAATGTAACTGTAGAAATGGTTTAACTGCATCTCTAGCCTAAATGGTGTAAAGTTGACCATGGTCCCAGCAAATCCATTCATATGCTAGCACGAATCTTTCATGTGTTCACATGTAGATCTAAAAGTAGGCCAAACTGATCCAGATCTCCTGGACTAATGGACAGATAGGAATTAGAATTTTAGAAATTCTATATACTGAAAAGAAGAACTGTGCTGGGTGGGGTTACGTTCTTCCTGAAGACTCATATTCATAGCCTGGATGTATTCCTAGATATACATCTGAACCTGGATATCCAGGCATGAGAAGTTAGCAGGAGCACATTTCCATCAGTTGTGCTCACATCTGGAGATGTCTAATCTGGTCACAGTAACACATGCCTCATCGATATTTTCCTTTGGTTTATTGTACCATGCTTTGTGAGAGCCAGTATGGTTTAGTGCTTTGAGCCCTGGACTATGACTCTGGAGATCAGGGTTCAATTTCCTCCTTGGCCATGAAAACCCCACTCTTAGCCCCAGAAGAACCTATGATAGAGTCACCTTAAGGTCACCATAATGACTTGAAGGCACGCAACAACATCAACAACAAAAGCAACAATCATGCTCCACATGGAGCTGTTTTGGAAAGGTTTCAGAAAACAGCCCTGATCTCAAGGATTGGTTACAGGGAGCAACAGCTCCCTAATACAAGATCTGCACTGGCTACCAGTGCATTTCCAGACAACATTCAAAGTGCTGGTTATGAACTTCAGAGCCCTTTCATAGGCACGTATAGTGAAGAGTGAGAGACATTTTGGAGGCTGATCACAAGCTCAAAAACTCCATTCGAAAGGGAAACTTGGCTAGACCCTTCTCTTGATTTTTTTCCACCAGCAGGCAAAACTTTTCAATTCCAGAAGCTGATTGGCTCTGGAGAAAAGGACTTTTAAAAAGGATAAGAGGAGACAATTTACAGTCCCTTTTTTATTTTAAAACAAATACATTTTTAAATTAATTCAATATTATTTTAATAGATTGTTTGATTGTGTAGTGCCTTTGGCCCAAGCTCTGAGAGAATGGAACAATATAATTATAACTGAATAAATACATGATAAATAAATACATGTTTGGATACAATTGTTCTGCATTTTTTAAAATGCAGGTTAATGCAGAAATTGGATAGACAGGATTTATGAATGAGCATGTGTGTTGCTAGATGGAATGGGGCAGGACTCCTAAATCTTTATTAGTTATCAGTTTCTGATGTAGGTAGTTCTGTCAGGTAGAACTACAGAGTATCTCCTTTCTCAGTCCCCCAACTCTGCAAACCCATCTTTTTACTGCTGTCTCTCCCCCCACCCCCAACACAGTCATTTAATAGCTGGTAGAGGGGCAACTGATTTCTGTAGCTGGTTGCATAGCCCTGAGGATACCACAAATGGTCATGTTTGTGAAGCAGGGAGGGATGAAGCAACTAAGAGCTGGGTCAGTGGGGTTTAAGGAAGAAACATTGCTTAGTTATGCCAGGCAGAACTTTATGCTATGTCTTCGTGATAAGGTTCTGATAACAATGCCACCTGATGTGGCAACCCTACAAAAGTGTGATGTAGAGAGGAAGTTGAAATAAACTGTTCCAACATTCCCTGCCTTGAATATTGATTGCACAAGACTCTGGGATCCAGGAAAACATTAATGTATGGTCCTGTAACCCTTTTTGAGATGTATTTGCCTTTTCCTCCAATGCTTAAATATTTAAAAAGGACTTGGATATATGTTGATTTAAAAGGTACCTAATTTAATATAGAAATTTGCCCTATTGTCTCTGACCTTTAAGTCAACATTCACACACATCCTTCTGGTTTCTATGATACACCCCCCAACCCCAAAGTGGTAATTTCACCATATCTCTGATTCTCAAAGTCAGCCTTAATTTATTGACAGATGGTTGTGCTCTGGATTAAAAATGACATTATTCTCTTAAATTAAAGACTTTCCATGAAAGATGTTCTATAAAGTGGAACGTGCTCTTATCAGATGTCCTTTAATCTCAAGATCATTGTTAGAGGAAATGTATCAATGTGAACATTTATTATATATACCTATTACTTAACATACTTGGAAAATATGAAAATGTTGGATATGCAATCAATAAAGGGTCCACCCAAAAGAGGGATAATAATCCTAAGTGAGTACTAACATTTTTCACTTTGTGCTGAAAAATCAAAGGACCTTTCAAATGAACCATTATTAATATCTATTATCCAAGAAGAGAAGATAAAAGATTGTGTCCCAATTTTCTTGTAGCAATAAATCACAAAGGTGGCTGAATCTCTTGATTTACATGTGTATATATATGCCAACTTAGTGGGTTTTAAAAATGTAGATTTTAGTAAAAGCCAGATGCTGGGTCTCAAAGGAATATATTTTGAGAATTTTTTTTCATATATATATATATATAGATATATATATGAACAACGTTCTCAAAATATGTGCTTTTACTGTGCCCAAAAGGATATGTGCTGGTTCTTTTTGGTCCTGCTGGTTTTTTTCTTTTCTTTTCTTTTTTTGAAAAATACAGCAGTTTTGTGATGCTAAATAATGTACTAGAAAATATGAATTAGTACCAATGAGAAAAGTTCAAGAAGACAATAGAGCATGACCTTTCTTTGTGAAAGTAAGGGGTGTATCTGAAGACCTCTGGAAACAAAACGTAAGCTGCTATGAATTAGAACCATATGGAGAGAGAAGAAACAAGTCACTGGAGTAAACATTGGTTGATGTTCATCGTGAAGATCAAAAGCGGTCATAAAACCATCTTCTACAAAAGAATCTGGGGTTAAGATCAAATTTGAAAGTTAACTTCTGCTCTCCAATGCCTTTTGGGTTTTTTAACAGCTATTTTGCTGAGCAGGGGCTAAGAACAGACCCATGTGTGCAGAGCTGATTCTCACTGGTGAACTCCTGCCTATAATCTTTTGGAAGAAGGTCTGTATTAAGTGGACTGGGAAGTATACTCTGTGAAGCTGGCAGCCATTTTTCTTGGTTTTTATAGTTCTGTCACAACTTGGAAATATTAGGTGGTATGCTGCTGGGAAGTTACATTATCATAAACTGACTTACATTCATGTAAAGTTGAATTCTGGCATTGTGCAATTATTGTATTCTAAGATGGGGAGGGGAAGTTTATCTACACCTTTGGGACCATTGTACAAGTAGATTGCACATGCTCTCTGATGCACACTGTGCCCTATGTACAATGGGAGCACTTTTACACAAGGGGACACCTTGAACAGTGTCCTATTGAGCATTGTCACAATTCACTACCACAGTTGTGTATCATGTCAGTTCATGTCAAGTAATTGTATATTATGCATCTTAGCCTCTGATGCAGAATCTTGGGTATTAGTTTTGGGACTACAACTTCCAGAATCCTCTGACCAGTATGGATGGCTATTCTGGCTGAGGATGTTGGGAGTTCTAGTATAAAACATTAATGGTTCTACTTTGGGTAGCATTTCATTGAGCATCAGTTCTTGGTCAGAATGATATATAAAAATTCCTAAATGCTCAGTAGTGAGAAATTAGTGATTGAGACCTTTAAAAAGACATTTCACAAACTTCAGCAGGCTAGCAATTTATTGTGCAATTGATGGATGAGAAACAGGCACATTCACAATGAGTATACTGTGGGCGAATTTCACTTTAGCACAGATTGCCCTATCCCTTCCCAGGATTAACAGAAGAGTGAGAATATCTACAAGAACATGTGTAGCTGCCTTGGCAATGTTTAGAGAAGCTCTGGCTATCTTAATTTGTGGTCTACTCACTGTAAAGCCTTGAAAGGAGCCATCCTCTTCAGTTTAGTAGCATGGAGATAGCTAGTAACCATTTCAGGTTTAGGTAGAATTGTGGAGTGTGGAGGTATTGTGTATATCGACTTTTATATCTCCTTTTATACTCATGGCACATATCTGGCTCTGCTATCTATCTCTCATTGCTGATATGGACGGAAACTGTGTTTGGGCCATAGAAACAGCAGCAGCGGCAGCCTATCTAAAACTGACAAGCTTGGGAAGATGAGCTGAAGGGTCTTCTCAAGGCCTTCTCTCAAGCCTTGATACTGGCTGGTGAAATGAATTCTGATGTTTTGAACCAGTGTGGAGCTGCCACAGGTATAGTTTCCCAGATCTCAGTTTATGTTAAAGATGTTTGGGATTATTTTAGATTGCGTTATTACTTGATCTATTTTATTATACAGGTTGTGAATAGTTTGGCTTGCAGTAATGTTGAGTGGGTTAAATTAATGATTTAGTAATTGACCTTGGGCAAGTCACACTCTCTCAACCACATAGGGAGGCAAAGCAACCTCCCCACCCACCCACCCACCCTGGACAATTCTTGCCAAGAATGTTACATGATAGGTTTGACTTTGTTGTTGATTTGTGCCTTCAAATTGTTTCCAACTCTTTCATCCTCATAGCATGGCAATGGCAAATTTCCTCTGAAGAAACTTGCCAAGAAAACTGCTAGGTTCACCTTCGAGTTGGCATAAGTCAGAAATGAAAGCACATGGCAGCAACAACAAAACAATTGAACTTCAGAAGACATTTGCTCCAAGTGTGTGCTTAAGCCAGCACATTTTTCAGTACCAGAACCAGAGCTCGCACAAGAAATCCTTTCATCTCCATCTCCATGTCTGTCTCCTTCCCTTCCATTTCTTGATTCTTCAATCTAGTTTAGAAGAAGAAGAAGAAAAATAAAGCTTATGGCTGTTGTTTTTAGGAACAACCAGTGGAAGTTCAAAATGCCTATTCCAATCACTGGGAGTTTCCATTGGGAAGTCATTGCTGATGGGTCACAAACCTCCTACCAGTAGATCCAAATCTGCCTTCTGTCTATCCCTGGTCCTCAACTTGTTGTTTGTTGCATTTGCCTGTAATTAAGAAGGACAGGACCCTTGATTAACACCATCATTGTCTCCTGTCATAGATCTTGCTTCAAAGGAAAGCATGAGCAGAGCTGCAGAGGGAAACAGAGGAATGATCAGCAAAACCCAGAGAAGTGCTGTTTTCCAGTGGGAATTCTTGCCACATGGTACATGCCATATGGATTCACTGATGTCGGCATTGAATGCATAAAGCTTGCATGCCACACTTGTAATCACAAATGCCAAGGGCAGTCATCCCCTACAGACATTGCTTAATTGTGCCTTTTCTCTCCTGGTGAGAGTACTTGTACAACTTCACCGCAAGAGATCCCAGTGCAGAACTCAATGTCTTCCCAGCACAATGCTTCTAGCAGCCTTTTGGGCAATTTCAGGAGAAGCTGAAGAATGCTGCTTAGTAGCCTAGAGGGTGACATAGACACAAACAAGGAAGAAATCCAAGCTGCATTCTGCCCTCCCCAACCCCTCTGAAATTCACCCTTTGTCACAGTAAACAATGGGCAAACTGCCTGGAAGGGGAAATTTGAGTCCCCAATCTGTTTGACTTTTACGCACTGATAAGCGAAGAGATCCCCCCTTACATTTTGGAAGGGACACTGTAAACACAATTCCAGACAGAGCAGGTCAAAGGAAGTCTCTCCTGCCTCGGGCTTAAAATGACACTTAAGTGCTACAGAAGAAAAGCAAAGGCAATTCTGCCAGCAATAGAAACCTTCTTTCCCTGTCTTTTGGATTCAAATGCCACAGATAACTTTATGAGTGCAAAATTGTGTCTGCCATGATGCTGCCTGTATTTTTCAGCTTTCTGCTTTTGTCCAAGCATAGAAAATTGTTGGGAGTATAGACAAGCTTGAAATGCTGAGGTGCAGCTTCTCAAAAGCACAACAAAGGACAGTTCACCTTCAGATTCTATCCTAGGCCAAATATGTATTGCACAAAAGATTATAAAGGAGAAAACGAAGCACTTAAACTGGAGTTGCCCTTTACCTAAGCTTTTTAGGTTTATGACTTTTTCTTTCCCCTAAGATGAAATTCAGCTGAAAATTTACTTTTGATTGTCTTCTTATTTTTTCTTAATCTGGGACCATATTAGCCATGATTAGTACTTGGACAAGAGAGCACCAGTGAATATCAGGTGCTGTAGGCTACATTTCAAAGGAAGGAACTGGCAAAACCACTTCCAAATATCCCTTGGCTAAGAAAACTCTATGAAATTCATATAGTCACCATAAGTCAACAGGTTATTTAAAGCACATACTAACACAAATACACAGACGCACCGTGACTTCCACCTGTCATGCCATTTTTCCATCTGCTTTTAAAATGCCCCACTTTGCCTTTCCTCCTCCCACTTCCCCTTTGTATTACTTTCATGCCTGCAAACTGAGTTAAATGTGCAAAAGTAGTTTGTACTCAATTAATTTAGAGAACAAGAGGAGGGTGAGGAATCTTTCTCTTCCCAGGAGGCTCAGACAAAAGCAAACCACTGCAGCCTCTCCTAGCTTATAAGTTTTCCCCCATTAATAATTTTTGACATCTTGCTTCCACTCTAATGTTGCTTGGCCCCATGTCCAGATTTTCATAAGCGAAATCTTGAAGGGTATTTTACTAATCATATGCAAACATATTTGAGAATAATCCTCATCAAATTTAATGGGTCTCAATTGCAAATCTGGATCTCTTCCCCCACCACCAGGAACCCTTAAAAAGCTTTTAAACCCCTGGATCTCTCCCTTCCCATCATAGAGTCTGGAAGAGATCAAGGGATTTAAAAACTAGTGAAGGATTCATGGTGGAAAGGAGAGATCCAGAGTTTAACATCTGGTCCAAGCTTTCTGGTAGGAAGGGAGAAATCAAGGGGTTTAAAAGCTGGTTAAGGCTTCATGGTGGAAAGAGAGAGATTCATAGATTTAAAACCTCATTAAGACTTCCTGGTGAGAAGAGAGAGAATTAAGGGTTTAAAAGCTGGTTAAGGCTTTGTGGTGGAAAGGGAGAGAGTGAGGGGTTTAAAGACTTTTAAAGCTTTGCCACTGCACTCCTGCTGGAGGAAGAGAAGGAGTGCTGCTGGGTGGAAGTCACTTCAGTTCCAAGCAGGCAGAGCATACAGTTTTCAACATCAGCCTGTTCCCTCCCCTCCACCCCCTGCCTGCTCAAGAAAGCTGCAATGAGGCAGCAGGGAGGTGGGTTGCCTCCTTGGATCAGACATCAGTTAGTTAGAGCCTATATTTTCTGAGACCCCCTTTTTGGATCATGCTCCATCATTTGAGAACCATTGCCCTAAGAGGGTTGTATATAGCTTTTTAAAAAAATGCATTGTAATATCTTTAATGTTTATAACTTTATAAATTGCTTACTTGTTTTCAAACTTTATATTTATAATTTTAAATGCATTTGTGTTGTTTTAATCTGCATAGTTTAAATTTATTGTTAGCCACCTTGAGTCCCTATATTGAGAGAATGGTGGGTTAAAAATAAGAGTTATGTGAGGCCAACAGATAGTAATTGGCACCAAAATACACAGGGAGTCTTAAAACTGTGTATAGGTTCTCCAGTAGTCCACCTCTCTAACCACTACAGCACACTGGGTCTCCTGGGACATCTATAACACTAAAATCATTTTACACTTGATATCTTTCATTGAATCCAGTTGGACTTGCTTTTATGTAAATATTACATTTCAGCCATGTGTTAGTTGTATACCTATCTTCCCTGTCCATCAGTGAGCAAAATACGGTATACTGAACCTTCTCCATCC
This sequence comes from Sceloporus undulatus, assembly GCF_019175285.1. Lineage (NCBI taxonomy): Eukaryota > Metazoa > Chordata > Lepidosauria > Squamata > Phrynosomatidae > Sceloporus > Sceloporus undulatus. The sequence goes on along the minus strand of NC_056523.1, from coordinate 303,084,307 downwards.
CTATTCTATCATCATAACAACCTAGTGAATTGATCTGGATATTCTAAGGCTCAGGATGCATCTGCACTGTAGAAATCATGCAAGTTGACATCAGTTTAAGTGCTGTAGCTCCATCCTGTGGAAACCTGGGGTTTGTAATTTTATGAGGTTTTTAGCTTTCTCTGCCAAAGAGTGCTGGTGCCTCACAAAACTACTAATCCCAAGATTCTGTCTGACAGAGCCATGGGAGTTAAAATGGTGTCAAACTGCATTATTTCTTGATGCAACCTCAGTCTCACACTCTAACTACTATAAAACACTATCAACAGGCAGCTGCACTCATACTTGTGTTTTTTAAAAATCTCTAAACATTCATGCAATGGGAGAAACAAAACAACAGCATTCTTTGGAACTGTGGCTATTCTTCTGAAGGATGTAGTTCATTTTATCAGAAAGACAGTGGCTGCATTTAGGACCAAAAACAATTGGTTTCATCCTGGCTTTTGCTGAAGTAGACACATTGAAAAGTTCCACTGATGGCCTTTAAAGGGATACTTTCTTACAGCTGGGGCAAGTTATCACTTTAGAGTTTCCATGTGCACCTATTTTAAATCACTCAACTTTGATTTTATATATATATATATATATATATATATATATATATATATATTCTTTGAAAGGGTTTCCTTTCTTTTAGAAATGGGACACAAAGCAGATCACAATAAGATTAAAAGAAGTACATATAGAGCCAGATTAAAAACAATGAAAAAGTTGGAATGCTTTCAAAAATTACATAAATTGTGGCATGAAAAGATTGTTGAATTAATTTTTTAAAATACTTTTAAGAAAAGAACACCACCAATTTGTTAATACTTGCTTTCTACATAGCCAGTCAATTGCTGAATGTCTATTAAGGATTCTTTCACAATGTCCAATTATAGTATATTTCCACTTTAACTGTGATAGCAACATCCTATAGAATCCTGGGATTCACAGTTTAGATAGAGGTGTTTAAAATTCTTTATCAGAGAACTCTGGTACCTCCTCAAACTCTCAACAAGGGTCACACAATATATATACCCCACTCACTTCCATACCAGCATTCTCTGAAGATGCCAGCCACAGATGCTGGTAAAATGTCAAGAATAAACTCTTCCAGAAGACAGCCACATAGCCCAAAAAAACCACAAAAAACAACAACAACTAAGGCTATTATATCTGGACATGTCATGAGCTAGCGTGACTCATTGGAAAAGATGGTAATGCATAGTACAACAAAAGACATCAGGAAAAAAGGAAGACTGCACTGTAGGTGGGTTGATTTAGTCAAGGAAGCTGACTATTGGAGCTCATGGAAATCTCTCATTTACTGGGCAAAATAAGTCAAAGTCAACAACTTCATGGCACATAGCAACAGCAACAATAAATTATGAATATACTAGATCTTGAAACTCATGGGTGGCAAGCATGAACAGAGACAAAGTTTTCGTATGGCTAACTAAATGTGTTGAGAATTTTGATATGATTTCTAATGATATAGTGGAATTATTTTATCTTTCCCGAAGCTGCTGCAGTCTGTTATGTAACAATGTGCGTACCATGTAATAATATACATTAGTACTACATATAGAAGATCCATGCTATTTACCTGATAGACCAAAATAAGTACTTCAAAGCTGTTACAGTCATTAGGGTAAACATGTATTTTGGCATGCATACTAATTTTGACAACATGTACTATTTACCCCATATGTTGTAATTACACAGTCTATTGTACAAAACTATACAAATACACACTTTCTAAGATGCTTTTTTAAAAAAATAGTCATGATGGTTCCTAATGGTTCTTTCATAGTTGTTAGAGCTGTCATAAAAAGCAAATGCTGAGATTGTGCTTTAGTCAAACTCTGTCACTTTCACTTTCCCCTCTTTTCTTTTTCCAAAGGACAAGGAAGAGATTGTGGTATAACAGGTGATATTTCAAGGAGCTTAGATTAAAATGTGTGTGAAAACAGACATTTGTCTTTGTGCAGGCACTAAAGATAGCTTGGCCCTTTCATTTTACAGAACTGAAGGACTAACCCAAGATAGTTTTGCCATCTAAAGCAAAGGACGAGATAACATCCCTTCCCCATTCCATGTGAGTAAGCAGGCTAGACTGGCAGTTAACTTGTTTTGTTTGAATGTTGGTTGATGAATTACTATCCTTCACTACCCATAAAGTGAAAGACTAGTTTATAAGACCCAGGACAGGTCAAGAACATACACAACTTTAGCAAAGAACAGTTGCCAAACCCAGGAGGAACGGAGGGGAGGATGCCAATACTACCTTCCAGCACCTACCATTTTAGGTTCTTGTGAAATATTTGACATGGATGTTCAGAGGCTGAGCAGAACTTGCAAGCGGCAATAAATTCAACTAATTACCATTAGAAAAAATGTATTTAGGTTTATAACTCTTTATCTATTTAATTTTTACAGTCTATTTATCTGTGGACCAAGAGTGGAGGATTGGATTGATTTGGAACACGGTTATCCCATCGACTGGCAGCAGTCAAATATTTTTCCCTTTATAACGTTTCTGAATTTTGTGATTCAGTTCTCAGCTCAAAAATGGCATACAAAAATGGGTACATTAAAGAAAAGTTCTGCATATTTGTGAAGCCAGTGCTGGCTCTTTTTTTTTAAAGTATACAAAATGGATACAATGGGAGGGGGCTGCTCATCAAATCTGCATCATTAAATTTCATGCAAAACTAAATGCAAAACCCCATGCTTTAAAAAACAAACTACTAGACAGGATGGAAATTGGGTGAAACATTCATGATTGATAGTGCCCTATTTTCTTGGATGGCTGGACTGTACATTCTGGAGCTATAGTTCAAAAAATAACTTTTCCAATTTTAAATTGAAAGTATGTAAAACTGATGCAGGCTAGGAATAGTCTGTAAGAATATTACTACTATACATGAGATTAAAGAAAAGGTACACTTACTATGGCACTGTACATCTATGAGTATCACAAGCAAATGTGTTAACTGCAAAAGCCATTTCGTTATATGATGACTTACCCACAAATAAACTAACTGTTCCCTCCGTCTTTTTAAAAAAATCTACTCAGAAATGTTTAAAAGGAATATTGTCATTAAGAACTCTTCGGAGGCCTTACTTGATAAAAGATTTTTTTTTTGAGGGGGTGCATATTTTCTAAGAAATATTGAGTATCCTTAACATTTGATTTGTATATCAAGTGATTTGAGACCTCTGGTTCATCTCATTGTCTTGGGGAAACTTCAGGCAAAATATGTGTTTCATAAGAGAGAGGATTCAAAGAGTCAATTCCAATGACATTGTTGAAAGACTTTCCTCTTGGAAAGAAAAAAAACTGAAAACAAAAAGGGTCCAACTTGGATGTGGTGTTTCATTTATATCAGAAGTGGGCAGTTTACCTGGGAGAGTAGGCTGTATTGGACCCCCACTGACTCCCAATGGAAGCACTCTTGCTGAAATATTGGGACAATTGCTTAGGTTCTTTGGTGATTATGGCAGCTCTGAATGGTGCAGAAGGATGGCAGAATAACTTCCTATAACATTTAGCTAGTGGCAGCTGGTGACTTCCATGCTGGAGGGCAGTAAATTCACTTTGGCTTTTAGACCACACTTTAATGAAACTATTTAAGCTGTTGAACACTAACCCACAATTGATTCATCACCATAGACAGCTCCCTTAAAGCCTGGAGTGAATTCGCTACCCTACTGATATGGAAGCCATCAACAGCTACTTCACAGAGTCTTGGGGGCCTACCTCTGTTATACATGTATGTACAGAAACTCTCGATTATCATAAGGAAATATTCCTTTAAGGTTTGTAAAAGATAGGGAGAGGTGTTTTTGGTTTTCATGCCACACTTTTTCAGGCCCCTGACTTAAGATACCCTCCATCTGTCCTAATTTGGTAGGGACAGTCCCAACAGTTTGTCATCTACTTTTCAGCTGCTTTTGAAATGTCCCATTTTCTCTGTACTCCTCTCACATTTTCCTTTGTTGCTTCAAACTGCTTCAGCCTGCAAAAGTACAGTCAGCCCTCCATATCCATGGATTCTTTATCACAGATTCAATAATCCACAGTTTGAAAATATTAAAAAATATATAAATTTCACAAAGCAAAACCTTGATTTAGTCATTTTATATAAGGGACACGATTGTACTATGCCATTGTGTTTAATGGGACGAGCAGCCATAGATTTTGATATCCGTAGGGGTTCCTGGAACCAATCCCAGGCAGTTACAAAGGGCCCACTGTAGATTCCATTGACTCTAGTCAGCAGTGGGAAGAGAAGTGGGAAGAATCTTGTCCTTCCCTGTAAACATAGGCACAAGCAAACTGTTGCACCATCTCCCAGTTTGTCAATCCATCCTCATTAATAACTTTTGCAGTCTTGACTACACTCTGATGTTACTTGGCCTCATGGGCCCCAAATTTCACCTGTGAAATGCTGGTGAGTATGACTGGAGGGCATGGTTTCTGGAAGGTATGAACATACAAAAATCCCTCCTTCCGACTGCTCATTCAACATACAAAAGTCTCTGCAGCACAGTCCATTATGTATTTTCCAGCTAAAATTACAGCTCCTCAAAGGTCCCAGCTAGTAGGACTACTGGCCATGGAAGTTGGCCACTGGATTTGGGGGATTATGGTTCAGAAAGGAAACTTTCAAAGCTCTATGTTGTGTTGCCTGAAGCTGATCAAGAAATAACCTCTCTCCTGCAATCATGGTTCCTACTACCCAAGGAAAGCCAAGTTCTTCTGTCCCAGAATGGGACAGAAATTCCCACAAAGACCTCTCCCCACCCCATTATTAAATAAATTTAGTAAATAACTAGCCATTTGCTGTGGGGTGGTCTGCTCATTATGTCTAACATTTGGACCAGCCCAGGCTCTAAAGCTGCAACCAGGAGAGATGAGGGTATTGAAACAGAACTAGTGTGAAGAATCGATCTTCCCTCTACACATTCACAACAAACACCTGAACATGCTCAATTTATCCAGTTCATAAAACATTCCACAATTTATCTTGTTCATATAATATTTAGCATGAAGCATATGTGAATTATGGCTAACATGCTTTTATGTGTTTTCTTACAGATGTGCAATAAAAAAAAACCAAAGTGAATAATGAAGAGAAGTGAGCAGACAGGGGAAGAGGAATCCTTTGTTTCCATTGTTAGCCTTAAAAAGAAAACGAAATCTTAAAAAAAAAAAAAAACCCTGAAGAAAATGGGTAAAAATGATGGCCATATCAAAGAGTTTGTAGAGCAGAAAAAAATCATTGCCTGGACTTGGCAAAGCTCTTATCTGCTTCTGAATACACCAGCCAGCCCTTGTGATGTCTTCCAATTACTGCTGCCACATGTAGGATAACATTAGATGAGTGAAGAAAACAAGCTCTCAAAGGTGAAATTCTCTGTGTGTGTGTCCCCTACACACACAGCCTAGGAGAGCTGATTTAGCTGTCTTGAATGAGCAAAGCACAATACAGATTTCTATCAATGCAGGAGAGGGAAAACAACTTCTAGTGTATTCCATAGTGCTAACAAGCAAACCAAAGCAGGAAAACAGATGGATGGATTGATAGGAAGATAGAATAATCTAACCAGGACTCTGTCCTCTATTGTAAGTTTTATCTGAATAGAGGAAGAGTGGGGGTAGAGTATGCTTAAACAAGGCTTATTAGCAGTAAATAGTTCTGCCAATATCTGTCACAGTGGGAGAACTCCTCCAGCAATTTTTGTGATTAATTACCAGTGGAAAGGGTATTCATAATCTGGTGTTAATTCTGCTGCGTCTGAATGAACTCTGCTTCACCACACTCAGATATTGTTTCTCCTGCTACCAGTAGCATGAACTACATGTTCAGGTCACGCTATGTCTAAAGAGTGGTAATGTGTTTATATAAACACAAGGCGCACCTGCTTTTACCACACTTTTATTTAATTTCCAGCTCCCTGAAACCTTCCCAACACTGTTTAGAATGGATGCACTGCTTTTGTGCATGGAAAAGCATAACGGTTTTAGAAAATATACTCCTTTCCCCTTGCTTAAGGAAATAAGCATGGATCATATAGTGTGCATATGGTGGACTCGTGTTTCGTAAAATGTGGTTGAAGAGTAAATGCTTGTATTCTATGGTGTATTCTCAGCTGCTTTGGAGATTACAGTGAAAACAGAAAGGAATATTAGCTTGAAATGTTGTTGCGTTCCCAAAAATAGGAATGTGTGAAATTCTCTTCAGACATGTGTGTTTGATTAATTTAACTTGCTCCTCAGTAGGGATTCAATCTTTCCATTAAAAAATCAATTAAGACAAATTTCCTTCATAATTTATTTTTAGTTTAAAATGTAAACTGGAAGGAAAAATACAATTCAATTGTTCAAGTATTTTGAGTGGATGTTTTGTTTCAAATTCCTGTATTCATTACATATTTATTCCCAACATAGGCACATACTCTGCTGGATCATGAACATGGAATTCAAATACAACAGCTGAGCATTCATTGGGAAGTGTTACATAGGGTTTGGGTAGTTGTTAAGGTCTATAATGCCACCAAGGCAGGACTTGACTAGAGTAGAGCTGTTGAATCAATTGAATGTGTTGTGTTGATTCACCATTGAGCAATTGATTTGATGGGCATACTCTGCTTGGCACTGACCAACAGAAAACTAGTCATGCACTTGTGCATTCTTGGAGGGTGTATCAGTGCCTTCTTTGTTCAGTGGGATTACAGAAACAGGCACTGTTAATTTCCTATTGCAGAATGGGAAATACAAAATCCTAAAGTGTAAAGATATACAGCTGAACATCAAAGTCAGAATTGTCCAAGCCACTGTATTCCTCATCATCATATATGGATGTGAGAGCTGACCAGACTGGAAACAGATCCAGTGGATCTTGCCGAGTCCCTGAGTAAACAACTGTTACCCTAGGGTAATTTGACCCCTGGTTTGCCAAAGAGTTTCCTGGAAACTCCATGGCAAACCCTGGGTTTTAAGATGGCCCCTCCCCACACTCCTTACCTTGCCATGCTATCACTCTTACTCAGAAGCTCACCACCACCGCATATGATATGGAAATGGAGTGCCTGGCCCTGTGGGTGCAGCCAAGTGCCCCATTTCCACATCACATGTGGTGACAGGAGATTTCTGAGTGAGAGTGATAGTGTAGTGGGTCCTGGGGCAGCACATGAACAAGTGTGTAAACACCTGCCCATCCCTGCATGAAACTAGGGACTGACCTGGATTAGCACCGAGGCCAGGATCACCCTTGCTCAGCCCATGCTATATTGGCCTGTCTGCTCAGCCCTGAAACTGTAGTTTAGAAACTTGAGTTTGGAGATATAAGAGCAGTTGAAGTGGTCATGGGAGTTGTGAGAAAGGTGTAATCACCTCAACCTAAGGGCTTTATCACACAGGGTTCCTGGAATGGTACAAAAGGGGCTGGGAAGGGAACGGAACATGAGGGATGTATTTTACCACACACAGGAAGTCCCCGTTCCATTCCATTCCATGCCCCAAAAATCTCCTCCTCTGGGACGGATGGGGAACGGAATGGGTACTTCTGGTGGCAGCGGCGGCGGCATTCTGTGTGCGGTATAATACGTCCCTCACTCATTCTGTTCCCTTCCTGGCCCCCTTTGTACTGTTCCAGCCAGCCCTGTGCAATAAGGCTCTAAGATTGGAGACATAGATCCTTGTTTTAGGTGTCCCATCTTTCACTTGGAAAAGAGGCGGATAAAGATAAAGAAGTTCCTTCCTTAGATGAGTGGCTTATGAAAAGTCTGGAAATGTTAGAATTGGATAAACTTACAATGTATTTAAGAGGGAAATGGATAGACGACTCTGAGGATGATTGGACCCGGCTTAAAGAATTTTGTAACAAAATTTGGATATAAGATCTTGTATTAGTAGCCCTTTGGATCTCTCAGAAAGAATATATGAAAAAACAGCTGTAGGCATTAAATAACAACAAAATTTTATTTATATATGCGACCTTTCTTGTATACTAAGTATGATCTATTATATGTTCCAACTATAAACAACAACTCCAAGTATTGTAGTAAGAGATGTAAGAGGTATGATATAACATACCTGTAACAAATCACAAACCAATATTAACCAAAAGTCGGTAACGACCACCAGTAGTAAGAATACAATTATAATATTGCTCGAGATACAAGTCAAGCAAAAAATAATAATAATAACTGTTTAAGGGTGGGAGGGAGGGAAGGGAAAGGGTAAGGTGATTTGGGATGTAATAAAAAATATTAAAATTGTAAGGTACATAGAAAACTTGTTAACAATCGGAGAAGTAATTATATACGAAAATGCATTATGACTAGGATCTTAGTATATAGTTTATGTAATATTAGAATTAACTTTAAGCCCTGTACATAACAATGGATTACTGTTGTATCTTTAAAAATAAATAATAAAAAAAAGGAAAAGAGGCGGAGGGAGAGAGAAGGGCAAAGGCTGGATGGATGGCTGGATCCATGTTTTGCCATTCAGTCTGCTCCAGCTGAAAATTGACAGGAGGAAGCAGAAGAAAGATCTTCCCTCCTCCTTCAGCACTTGTAAGGAAAGGTTTAATGGATGGAGGAAATGGTTGTATTATTATTATTATTATTATTATTATTATTATTCCTTTAAATCTTGAGTTAAGTCTTGGGGGTTTGCAGCTGCAAAAGAGTTTTACAGGGGGTCCTTGGTAGAGTAAAAGTTAAGAACCACTGCTCTACTGAATGAGCTTCTGCACTGCAGAAATAATGAGGTTTGACACCACTTTAACTGCCATGAACTCCCAACCAGGCAAAAAACAGGGAGTATCGTCAACATTTTTGGATTACAACATTCTCCAACCAACATTCTCTCAAAGATCTTAGTTGAACCAATGTAGTTCTGTTTAGAATGTTCATTCATTTATTTAAATATTTTTATCCTGCTTTTTATCATTCAATGTCAAGATGGTGTACAGTTGATATAAACAATTTTAAAAAAGTTTAGGTTTTGAAAGAATAAAATAATGTAAAGAGGATAAAAAAGATTAAAGGAGTCAACCAATTAAAACAGATTAGGAGGCCTAAACCATGTACATGTGCATTTGAAAAGTAAATTAGGCCCCAAAGGCTTTAATAAAAAGTCATGTTTTGTGACTCAGTGCCACAGGGAAACCATAACCAGCACCATTTGGATCACCAAGAGGAGTGAATTCCACAAGTGTGTAGCCAAAACAGACACACACACACCACTGGTGTCATCTTGCACAGAAAATGCTGGTTTCTGTGCAAAAAAGCTTATGCATATGTGCGTGCGTATGTGTTTTGCATTAAATAAATCCTAAATTATCAATTGTCTTCAAAAACTGCAGTTTTCAATTACTTTCTGAAAGCATGGAGACAATGTTAAAATTATTTGTTTTTTCCATGTGGGAACAAAAGTTTATGAAGATTTGTATCCCTAAATATCCAGCCTGATGTCCATGCACAAAGATCCTGGGGTCAAGAATTCTGTCTGCTAGGTTGATTCCCTCTTTCCTGTCCATTTTAGCAGGTTCTTTGGATTATTTTACAAGAAGCAGACTTTTTAAAGTGTGCTGTTCTGCTTTCATTCTTTGCTTTTAAATCAATGATTTAAAATTAATACTATTTTAATCATAACACTCTGTATGTTTTTAGCTATGGGAGTTTTATTTTCCTTTTTATCTTTTAATTTTTTTATCTCATAAGCTGCTGTCAGTCTTCTTTGGGAGAAAAAGAAGAATATAAATTTATAAATAACCATTTTATAAATAAGAATAGAAATAAAAGAAACAGAATGATATAGAATAGTCAGAACAGATTCCTTGCTGTTTTTGCTGCAACAAACTTTTTTAATAAGATCCAAAATGACAAAACCTCTGGTTGGTTGGGGGAAGACCTTTGCCGTGTCTGATCATTTGAATTCTTACCATTTAATGGTGGCTGGTCTAGGCGAAACATTAGCACAAGACCAATTTATCTCACAATGTAATTCAAAGTAGTGAATTTTCCACTTCCAAGACTGCAGTGAGAATTGGCCATGAAATCAACACAAAAGAATGGGTGGAATACACTTATATATTACACCCTTCTTTGTTCCCAGCTTTATTTCAGCCTTCTTGTGTATACTTACTGTCAGGCAAACAAACATATTGGTGTTGAAGGGATATATTTGAATACAATTTTCCATGTTAGCTGAACTGCTTGAAGAGGTTGTGCAGAAATGATTAGCTCCATTAAATATGGAGGGACTGGCACAAAGCAATGCTGATTGGTTAATGAGGATTCTCAGAGATGTAATTATGAGACTACACCTGCCCAGGTTGGGATCCATTAACTAAGAACTATGATTTTATACAAAGAATGGTGCACTCCAGGGTGTATATTGTTTGCCTCTGAACACCCCCACCCCCACCAACCATAACTGAGCTTTACTTCAATGGCACCATAACTACCTATTGCCAGCATCCGCTAAAAAGGCTCATGCATACAAATTAAGACAACTTAGAACAAATGTGACTCACATTGGTTTCTGCAAGAGGAAGAGGGAGAAATGGAGGCCAATCTGATGTCTAGGAGGATCATACAGTTTAGAGATCTGAAATGTTCAGTCTTTAATTTGCTGCTCATGGAGTAAGCCTATTGAGGACTATGGTAGCACTTGAAGTCTTGCTGCCTTACAATTAGTGTTTTGCTTCCAAGAGCAGAGTGACATGTTCGACAGAGGTCTGTGTTTGAGATCCTGGCTCTCCACTAGTGGGAGCAAGTGGCTTCCATGTCAATTGGATGATGAATCTGCTCTGGGTTTTACTCTGAACTTTCAAGATACCATTCAAGGTACCCAAACATAAAAAATAATTCCTTTGAAATTTGGACACAAACCTAGAGCAGATTCGCCACTGCAACACTAATATGGAAGCCACCATCCGCCTTCAGTGTCACCTGAATCCCTAAACACCATTTAGTAGGTATGACAGCTAGGGGAGAAGGTGTATAACCTGCACCCCCAGGGAGTATTTCAGTCACTGCAATATCATGCTTTACCTTCCTTCTGGACCAAAGAATATGTTTTCATGGTGAAACACAGTTCTTCCAACAAACAATAGCACCCTACAGCTTACTAATGCCTTTGTGAACATTTATTATACCGATTCTGGCAAAGGAATGGCATAGTTACTGTGAAATTTTTGGATTTTTATTTTGATATTTTTTCATAATTTGATTTCCAATCTAGTATTGTTATGTAATTTAAAAATCAGCACACCATTTGCTTGCTTAGCATTAGTCTTTTGGCAAACAGCATAATTTTATCAGAAGTATGACTAGAACATACCAAAGACCCAGACTATCTGATAGACTATATCTTCCCATATGAACTTTTTGTACTGTAAGATCCCAAAGAGAGGATCTTCTTTCATTCTTTTTTTAAAAAAAATGCCAACAGACTTTTGAGAAATGAATATTTTAAAAGAAAGAGCTTCTAACAGTGTGCCCAAATATTTTTAAACTATTCTTAAAATGATTGAGTGGTATATTTTAAACTGTTAATGAAGTTGTTGACATTTTAATTACATTTTAATGTTCACCTTTTGTATATTTTAGCCATGTTAAGTTTGCTTGAATTTGTAATGTGCTTTGAATCCCACCTGTGGGTTTTTTTTTTTTTTGTTTTTTTGGTTTTTTTTGGGGGGGGTGGGGGGTGGGATATAAACAGGCCAGATATAAAATTAATTATCATCATTATCTTCTGTGTCATTATCTAGCACTGTCTTCACACAGTTAGGACTTTTTCCAAGCTACTAAGATTGAGTAACACTAACCTGAATGTGAGGGACAGGAGAGCTGTAACTAGGGTTGTAAAGCTTCATAAATTTCATCCTTGCAGGCAAAAACAAATGATTTTACCATTTTTTTCTTCATTGTTAGAAACATGTGTAAAAAAATAAAATAAATGCTATTTTCTGCGCAGGAATGTAATTTGCCACACAGAAAAAGCTGTTTTTTGCTGTTTTTTTCTTGCCATTTTCTGAGCAAAAATGTAACTTTTTGTGCAGAATAAATCTGGAACTGTGAAGATTCTCACACATGTAGAATTCAGCTCATCAGGATTTTCTGACATTCAACAAACCCATTGTTTAGCCATTGTTCTTGAATATTTTTTAATATTCTCTCTATCTGTAGCTGGACTTATGGGTTATGGTCAGGAATGAAATTACTACTACTGCTACTGCTACTGCTCCTCCCCCCTGAACAGGTCCAGTCCATTTTGCTATCTTTACATATCTGAAATTATTCCAGACATAATGTGGAAGTGTAGTCTTTCTTTATGCCAAAATGTCTGGATTAGTAAGAAAAAATTCAATTTCTGCTTAATGTGAAGCATGCACACACAGACACACACAATATCAAATGCAGCAATATATTCCAAGACAATCCCTATTAGTCCAGACATGATGAATTTGTAGGGCATCACAAGGAAAGAGCATGTTGCAATCATCTCAGTGAAGGATATTTCACAAAACCAAAGCAGCATTTGGGAGTATGTACTAGAAGCGCCAAATAGCAATGCAAGATGTTCACATGTGAAAATGTTCCATAAAGACAAGGGGAAATTCCATCTCGATTGCATTATCCAAGTGACCAGCTATGAAGATATTGTAATAATGCTGCATTCATTCTGTGAACATATGGAAGGGAGAGAGACAGAGAGAGGTGAAAAGGGCTGGCATATGGAGCCTTGAGTAGTTCTGAGTGCTGTTTCAGTACTTGAGGCTTTGGTGGGGCACATACTAAACTCTTCTGTCATGAAGGAGCCACCAGCTGGATTAAGATTTGTAACCCCATTAGAAGCCAGTTCTCCAGGTCTCAGTGCTCCAGGCAAGAGTTTGTGAGCAGCTGGCTCCCTTGAGAAAGAAAATCTGCAACAATGAATCCCTGACACAGACAGAAGGTGGTAAAAGAGCTTTCAGTAAGTGTGCTTATACACTTACACACACACACACACACACACACTATGTGGACGATGTATAAATGATTTAGTGTAATTTTATACATACACATCATTTTAGCATATGTCATGATTAGATTGTACAAGTGGAAATTACCACTGGATTCAGACTTCAGCATCCTGATCAAATGGCTTAAAATGGACCAAATATACAATCAAAGCAATCAAGCAAGATTTTAGTCATCAAAGTTGTCAAACAAAACACTGGTGAACTTTAGAAATCCCATAAGGCTGGTTCTGAGAGATATTAAGGACTGGGAGTGGGGCTGAAAACACCTCAAGCAGAAAGAAAATAAAATACTCAAAGATAACAAAAACACTTTACATCTCTGATTAATTTGTATGGGTCATCAAATCTTTCCTTTCTTGGGGCACAATTTAGCTTAGCAGAGAATGGGAGCTGAACCCTATTTTTTAAAACTGGTTTCAGGACTTACACCTTGCAAACTGGTAAACATTGGTCTTTAACTCACCTAAACTGAGTCACTATGGGTCAGAAGTACCATTATAATTTGGTTTTGTTTCTTCTTCTTTTTAAAGAGAAGGACAGAGAAAAAGGCAAAAAAGGAAAAGGGTCCCTGGCTAATCACAAGATGAAAATGAGTGCATTCAGCTCCTCTCTGTATGCTACCACAGCAGCTGGTGTCAGTGGGATGGCAAATCTGCTCTGGGTTTCAGTCTGAACTTCAGCCTCAACTGTCAGTGGAGTAATCTTGGGCATACTCTGAACTTTAAAGAAATTATTCAAGCTGCTGAAGCTTATTTCCAAGTTCAGCACCCTCCATTAAAGCTGAGACTAAACACCTAGAATGGATTCACCACTCCATTGACATTGTAGCCCCATTGAATGGGAGATTTGAGGAGCATGCAGGAGGTTACCTAGTGAAGGACAATCTGTTCCATCCACAGTATCTTAAAACTAGGGTGGGTGGGAGTCGTTCACCATTACTGAAGTGGTATCCCCATGTGTATACATTATATCTTCCAACTGTCCCAGTTTGGCAGGGACTGTCCTGATTAATCCCCTGTTTCCCACTTTTTTGTTGCTTTTAAAATGTCCCGGGTTTTCTCTGCTCCTCTCACTTAGAATCATAAAATCATAGAGTTGGAAGAAACCGCAAGGGCCATCCAGTCCAACCTCCTGCCATGCAGGAAATCTCAATCAAAGCATCCCAGACAGATGGCCATCCAGCCTCTGATTAAACACTTCCAAGGAAGGAAGCTCCACTATACTCCGAGGGAGTTTGTTTCACTTTCAAACAGCCCTTACTGCCAGGAAGTTCCTCCTAATGTTGAGCTGGAATCTCTTTTCCTGTAGCTTGCATCCATTGCTCCAGGTCCTAGTCTCTGGAGCAGCAGAAAACAAGTTTGTTCCCTCCTCAATATAACTTCCCTTCAAGTATTTAAACAGGATTATCATATCACCTCTTAACCTTCTCTTCACCAGGCTAAATATCCCCAGCTCCCTAAGTCATTCCTCATAGGACATGGTTTCTAGGCCCTTCACCATTGTAGTCACCCTCCATTGCACACACTCCAATTTCTCAACATCCTTTTTAAACTGTGGTGCCCAGAACTGGACACAATATTCCAAGTGGGGGCTGACCAGAGCAGAATACAGTGGCACTATTATGTCTCTTGATCTAGACACTATACTTCTATTGATGCTGCCTAAAATTACATTGGTCTTTTTAGCTGCCACAACCACTGTTGACTCATGTTCAATTTGTGGTCTAATTGGACTCCCAGATGTAGTCTTGTTCAGCCAAGTGTCACCCATCCGATATAAGTTCATTTCATTTTTCCACTCTAAGTGCAGTACCTTACATTTCTCCGTGTTGAAATTCATTTTGTTAGCTTTGGCCCAGCTTTCTAATCTATTAAGATCATTCTGAATTTTGATCCTGTCCTCAGTAGCTACTCCTACTTTGGTGTCATCTGCAAATTTGATAATTATGCTCCCAATTCTGTCATCCAAGTCACTGATAAAGATGTTGAATAGCAATGGGCCCAGGACAGAGCCCTGTGGGACCCCACTGGTCACTTCTCTCCAGGATGAAAAGGAGCCATTGTTGAGGACCTTTTGGCTTCGGTCAGTCAACCAATTACAAATCCATGTAACAGTTGCCTTGTCTAGCCCACATTTTACAAGCTTGTTTGCAAGAATGTCATGGGGAACTTTGTCAAAGGCCTTACTGAAATCAAGATATACTATATCTACAGCATTCCCTTCATCTACCAAGCTGGTAATTTTATCAAAAAAAGAGATTAGATTTGTCTGGCATGACTTCTTTCTCTGAAACCCATGTTGACTTTTTGTGATTATGGCATGGCTTTCTAGATGTTCACAGACTCTCTGTTTAATGATCTGCTCTAGAGTCTTTCCTGATATAGATGTCAGACTAACTGGACAATAATTGCTGGGATCCTCTTTTTTTTCCCTTTTTGAAGATGGGGACAATGTTTGCTCTCCTCCAGTCTGCTGGCATTTTTCTTGTTCTCCAGGAGTTCTCATTACCAATGGCTCCAATATTACATTTGCCAGTTCTTTTAGTACCCTTGGATGTAGTTCATCTGGTCCTGGAGACTTAAATTCATTTAGATTAATAAGGTGTTTTTCTTTATTAACACATTTTGTCATTTTAATTGCAATCTGTTGTTGTTTGACAACACATGTTCTGTTTTTTATAAAATTCTGAATGGAATGGTGCATGTATACAACTTAACATGTTGACAAGCTGAAGTGTGCCCAGAGGAGGGCAACCAAAATTGTGAAGGGCCAGGAAACCATGCCCTATGAAGAGTGGCTTAGGGAGCTGGGTATATTTAGCCTGGAGAAGAAAAGATTGAGGGGTAACATCATAGACATGTTAAATATTTGTGGATGGAGCAGTCTTGTTTTCTGCTGCTCCAGAGACTGAGACACAGAACAATGGATTCAAGCTACAGGAAAAGAGATTCCACCTAAAAAGAATTTCCTGATGATAAGAGTTGCTTGGCAGTGGAGCATGCTGCTTTGGAGAGTGGTGGAGATTTTTAAGCAGAAGTTGGATAGCCATCTTTTGGAGTGCTTTGATTATCTATTTCTGCATGGCAGAGGGTTGGACTGGATGGATTTAGTGATCTCTTCCAAGTCTATGATTTTATGATCCATAGGCAAAAATCAGTGTTGATTTTTCTTCATTCATTCATTCATTCATTCACTGATTCATTCATTCAACATGGGACCAAAGATGGCTTAGAACAGAATTAAAACAAGATATTGATAAACATTTCATGATAAAATAGTTAAAACTCATTTAAATAAGCTATCATATTAAATTCCCATTAATTTCAAAAGTGTAAAATCATTTTGGAAAGCATAATAATAAAGATAAAAATATAGCAGCATACCCCAGTAAAAAGACCCTTCATCCCAACCAATTAATCATTAAATGACTGTTTAAAAAGTCTTTTAACAACCAGAAAAAGTGGAAAGTGGCAGAGGCAATCCAGCCTCTCATGGAAATTAATTCTGCAGCCTGGGAACAGCCACTGAGAAAGCCCCTTTTCATGTCATCACCAGACATACATATGATGGTGATGGAACTGAGATATGGTCTTTCTGATAGTTTGAATAGTTTTTAATCAGGTGTGTTCAAATGAATTCAGGTGTCCCCTGTCCACATGAATATGCAAGAACAGCCCACACAGTGAAAAAATGGTAGCATAGATATTCATCTACTTCTGATGTACTGTCTCTGGGGAGCTATATTTTCCATTGCAGACAAGACAGATGGTGACCGGAGATAAAAGAAAAAGAAGCTTATGTATCTTTAACAGCTTGTAGAAACATGCTTTTTAAAGCAGAGATTGCTTGAAAGTGTACATCTACCAAAATTTTATTTGTGGTGCAATTCTTTAATGTGCATGAGACTTATCCACCCTTCCATGTCATCACCATAGAGAATGAATGGGCTGGATGAGGGAAAACTGACTCAAGTTGAATCCAGAGAAAACGGAAGTACTAGTGATAGGTTCTCCTGGTCCAGGAATGGCGGTGGTTCCACTTGTCCTGAACGGGGTCACGCTCCCTGTGAAGGACTCCGTGCGCAGTCTGGGGGTGCTTCTTGACTCGTCGCTTCACCTGACTGCTCAGGTGAATGCGACGGTCAAGAGCACCTGTTATCAGCTTCGGCTTATTCGCCAGCTGCGCCCATACCTGGCCCAGAGGGACCTAGAAACTGTTGTACATGCTCTGGTAACTTCAAGACTGGATTTCTGCAATGTACTCTACATGGGGCAACCCTTATACCAAACTCGGAAGCTGCAAATGGTGCAGAATATGACAGCCCGGCTGGTCACTGGTGCTCCCAGGACCAGTCATATAACACCGGTTTTGAAAGATCTCCATTGGCTGCCCATCTGCTTCTGAGCTCAATATAAGGTGTTGGTGATCACCTATAAAGCCCTAAATGGCTTGGGCCCAGGATACCTAAAGGACCGCCTCTCCCCGTACATTCCGCCTTGCACCCTCAGAACGTCTGGGCAGCAATTACTGAAGGTGCCTGGGGCTAGGTTAGCCTCCACCACTCGGAGGACATTTTCCACGGCTGCCCCAGCCCTTTGGAATACGCTGCCCACTGAGCTCCGCTCGACTACCACCCTGGCCCAATTCAGGAAGGACTTAAAAACCTTCCTGTTCCAACAGGCATTCCCCGATTAAAAATCCTGTGGGCCTCCCTCCTCTTCCGTGGCCAAGAGGTTGGGCTAAGGGGTTTTTTATCCTGTTGATTTTTGTTGTTGTTGTTTTTATTGTTAGTATGGTTTGCCTGTAGAAGTGTTTTTATATTGTTATGGCACCATTGATTTTAATCTCTGTTGTAAGCCGCCCTGATCTTGGGAAGGGCAGGATATAAATAAAAATTTTATTATTATTTATTATTTAAAGGGCTGGCAACTATGACCTTTCAGTTGTTGTTGGATATTAATGCCAAGCAAGTGTCAGCTCTGGCTATGATGGGTTGGGCTAACTGGACAACAACCCATATGATCGCATATCAGTAAACTTTGGAAAGTCAGTACCTGATAACATTGCCAGGTTGGATATGGGGCAGAACTCCTGTAACTTTAATCCTTAACAGACTGTGGGGCAGGATAAAATACATTCTTCTCCTTCTCCTTCTTAAGCTTTGTTTATATAGCGCTGTAAATTTACACAGCGCTGTACATACAATTTTTTCAATTAGACTGTTCCCTGCCCTCAGGCTTAAAATCTAAAAAGACACAACACAAAAAGAGAAGGGAATGGTGGTGGGGAAGGGGATCAGGTCCAGCATTTCTTCTCTCCCTCTGAGGCGTGGACCAAGGCAGATGGACTGGAGGGAGGGCTCTGCTTCTTAGTTCAGACCAAGCTCGATGGAGCTGGTCCTTCCTTTTCACACCCTCCAGGCCAGATGAAGTCAGATTCCACGGAGGGAGGGCTCTTCTTCTTGAGGCTAGGCCCGATGGAATTGTGTTAGTCAGAATGAGGATACCTGTTGTCTCTAATTTGCTAGAACCAGACATTTAGGTGCAGCTATCCTCTTCTAGCATGGTTATTGCCTTGCCAGTGGAAACCCAGAAGGGGGCATAGACTATGTGGCCAGCAATAAGCTAGCTCCCGACCCCATCTCCACTGCATTCTTCATCTTGCTATACAATCTGTTAGTAATTAAAGTTACAGGAGCCCCATTGTGCATCTAATCTGGCAACCATAGCAGTTGAGGTTAAAGATAGATCTAGGTCTTAAGCCTTCAGTTCTGAATATGTTAAAGATGTCTTGAGCAAAAATGATTACAGTGCCTCATAGTATTTATCCAGATTTGTGCTACCTTTTTTGGTTTCCCTGAGATTTCCATCCTTGCCAAAAATCCATCTTCCCACAGGTAGTGACTGAGATCCTCTTTGATAGAAAGCTCTGGCAACATACTATAGGTCTGATAACTCTGGGAGATTTGGTGCACAGCTGGGTGACAGCATGAAAGAGCTCTTTCAGAGCCCCTAGCAATCAATCAATAGCTGATTGGGATTAGGAGAAGAGCATTCCATCTGCCCCTAGCCCAAACTGTCATTGATTGATTGCTAAGGACACTGTTGTTATACAGTAAGGTGGAAAGCACTGCACAAGAATGTACTGGATACCTCCTTGTGCAATGTTCCAAAAAGAATTACACTTCTGAAACACTTGATTGTAGAAGTGTGAGTGGCCTAGAGGATTTCAGGATAAGGAATAAGGGCACTTCTTGATGGTAGATTTCTAGGGATGAACTATGATATCTAATCCTAAAATGCCACCACATTTTCAGGTGGTATTTTGAGAGAAGCCACATTTATTCTGATTTAATAGGAATGGAATTCAACCACTAGAATGCCTTCAGGAGGCCAGATGGGACTTACTATGGAGATGGGGCTACCTAATTTTCACAGGAATGGCATTGTCTTTTTTTTATCTTTTGTAATTTTTTCCCCAAGTAACATCAAGGCAGTAACTCTACTGACAGTTTCACATTATATTGTCTTGTCATGTCACATTGTTCCTTTAACTATTTTTGTTGTTTCCTTTCCTGAGTTTCCTCCAAAATCCCCCTCCACCACCAAAATGGGTCAAAACCTGATATGGAATTAAATGATATCCATCCTAGGTAAAAATGTGCTGTAACATTTTATTGCATATCCTTATTCTCTAAAGGAAGGGAATCAGTTGGTTTGCTGCTGCTGCTGTTGTTGTCTTTTTGGTTATCATTCTATATTTTAATTGTGGATGAATAACCCTGAGTTATGGATCTGTAACTGTTCTGTATTGAATAAGAATATGTAGTCTTACTGTCCCCTTACCACCTTAACATCCAGCAGCTACATCAAGTGAAGATTTGTGCAGCTACCAGTCTTGTTGACAAGGCTATATCCTTGCAAGCTGGGCAAGGCTACCTCCAAGGACCTTGGTCAGAAAGAGGACCTTGTCACAATTTCTTATCACAGCCATTCTTGCTGGTAAGAAGGGAGCTGGAAACAGCATCCTTCTTACATCCTGATCAGCAGCTCAACAGATTTCTTTTGCTCATGCAGTTATTGGGTGGTAAGGTGGGCTGGGGTGACCAGACGAGGAGATGTTATTTGTTTGCATATATCTAAACAAACAGCTGACGTAGAATATAACTAAGAATCTTTATTTATATCCTGTCTTTCCCTCCGAACTCAGATTTAAAGCTGTTATACTACACAATGGTTTTGTCAGTTATTTGCAATGCAGACACCAAGACTGAAAACATTCAGCAGGTCTGAAAGGAGTTGAACTATTTGCTTTCTTTGTATTTTATATGCCTTCTTTCCATTCACTGGAAATTACCTGCCAGTCACCCACCCACCCACCCATTTTCATTTTTCCCAAATGGAGAAAAAGATATTGGTAGCTTCATCATATTTCCCTCAGAGTGAGATTTGATAAATCTCACCATAAATCCCCCCCTCCAAAAAGTTAGGAACATAGGATGCTGCTTTCAACCAAATGAGATCATTGGCTGAGAGTGGGAAAGAAATCTTATGTTTTTTTTTCTTTCTTTTTTAAAAAAGAAAGTGGAGATGTCCAATTTGTTATCTGTGAAAATATCAGTGAACATGCTTGTGCATATCATTGTGGAGAACCCTTATTTTCCCTTTTTCAAATTAGATTCAAATAAAGGTATACAGCTCAAAATGCATTTCTTTGAAAAATTCATGCAAACATGATCGAGGATTTCATGTTTAGAAAACAAATGTTTTAAAGCATCAATATATTAGGAAAGTGCATAGGCAAATAACACACACATTTCCATGCAGAAGTCTTGCAAACTGTTTTTTTTTAAAAAAAAAGATAGGAAGAAAATGTAGTTGGGATTCAGAGAAACAGAATAAAAAGAAAACTAAGAGTTTCACATCTCTGGTACTAGTTGATTTACTTGTGTGGTCTCTTTAACAGAAGTGGGAAGCATGTGCACCTCTGGATGTTGTTTCATGGCAACTCTCATCAGCCTCAGTCAGCATAATCCAAGAGTGATGGTTGATGGGAGTTGTCATCTAACAACTTCTAGAGAGCAAAACAGTTCCCCATCCCACTGCCTGGAAGGAATCCCTTTGGGTTTCAGACAAAAATCCTTAATTCTCTCATAGCCTCCATGTGTCTTGCTAGGAACAAAGAATAGCCATTATGCTCCTTACATATACAAGTATTTCTCTACTGTATTTACCCAGCACAGTAACATTTTGCCCACATAGAGAATTGCTTTTAATTACAGAATAGTGTGGGTACTTAGAATGGACCACTTATCTACTGGACACTTATCTACTTTTTGTAAAACAACAGTAAGGTACCATTAGAGTGCACGGCCACTGAGAACTTAAACAGAAGGGAGATTAAACAAATAAGATAACAATTTTGAAAGGGATGCTTACATGAAGTTAGAAATTAAGTGAACAACACGTATGACACACAGACAATAGCCAATAGGTGGCTGTGACACTTAACAACTGTGTTGCACATGAAAATTGCTACAGTATGTGACATGTCGTCTGGGAAAAAAGTGGCATTTCTGTAGTGATATGCCTATTGCAGATGATGGTGGTGGTTTGAAAGTGAGAAATATAACCTTGAGCTATCTGTACAAAAGAGGCACACCAAGGGCCCTCTCAAACTGGACAATTATAGCATGATAACATCACTTTAACTGATGTGGCAACATCCTACAAAATCTTGGAGTTTTAGGGAGGGACAAATAAAATTCTCATACAGAGAGCCCTAATTCCTCACCAAACTGCAAACCCCAAGATTTTGTAGGCTGTTGCCATGGCAGTTAAAGTGGAATACAGCATTATAATTGTGTGGTGTGAAAGAGCCCCTAGCCATCTTAAAGAGTTTTTAAAACAACAACAACAACAACATTTGATTCAAAACTTGTTTTTAGTATGAGGAGAATAGGACTGAAACACTGGTTCACAGGGTAGCCACATTTATTGTGCCCAACTTGACTCTCTTTTCTGAATCTTCAGGACTGAAACAC
The DNA here is from genome assembly GCF_019175285.1 of Sceloporus undulatus. Taxonomy (NCBI): domain Eukaryota; kingdom Metazoa; phylum Chordata; class Lepidosauria; order Squamata; family Phrynosomatidae; genus Sceloporus; species Sceloporus undulatus. The sequence continues at coordinate 303,062,194 of NC_056523.1, read as the reverse complement.
TGGTTCACAGGGTAGCCACATTTATTGTGCCCAACTTGACTCTCTTTTCTCAATCTCCAACTAGTAACAACCATCTAATATAGAACTGAAAAATTCCCTTTTATTCAGGTTCTCAGTATATCAAAACCTGTGAATCGCCAATGAGACAGTTATACTTCTCTAGTCTTTCAAAGCAAGCTCTTACTCAATGCAAAGTAGGCAGACAGCCTGAGGCATGTTCCATCATGTGCCAGGTGGCTGGGATATGGTCTCGGAGAGACCATTCACCAGCTGCAGATAACTTGAGGGCAGTTTGTTCTCCTTTCTCACCCACATAACATATACAACTGTGTAGGCCCTTCCTCTCTGGGGATTCCACCCATTCAAACAGACCATCTTTAGAAAGGCATTCATATCTGGTAGATTTTAGCAGTAAATAAAGGCAGAGGTAAGTTTCTTTAAAATCTCTGTTTGTTGATTTTCCTGTTGTTGTCTGAGGGAAAATATCCAAAGGTTTTGAAATTAACCAAAGTGAGAGTCTAGCTGGGTCAGAATCAAAGCTGATATCACCACAGTGTTGCAAGGGGAAGTTCCACCTTATCTGAAATACTATGTTGTTCATGCACTGTGGTGGTTAGAGTGTTGGATTGGACTTGGGAAAGCCAGGTTTTAGTTGTCACTGAGCTATGAAACTCAAGGGACATCCAAGCTGATTAAAAAATAGCAGAATGCCCCAGATTTTGGGCCTGTTCCTTCCAGTTTTATTTTAGATGGCCATACATATTTATTCCAGAATATTTTTGTCACTCCTTGTACAATCCAACACGGTTTATGCCATCTCCCCAAGTTGGTTTATTTTATTCCAGTAGAAAACTGGAAAGAGCAAGAACAAAATCAGACTTTTCAATCAGTCTTCACTGGATAATCTAGGGGCCATCATCTTTCCACAGCCCAATCAATCTATAGTTCTCTTCATATTTGGAGCATCATATCGAATGATGATACATGTGATGTCTGCACACATGTCCTCAGAAAGTGGTTGTACTACCCTTACACATTATCTTTCCACTTAAATGCAAAGATATTTTCTCTGATAATAAAGTTAAGCAAAGTTTCTTTTGATGACAACAACATCCAGACTTTCCCCAGCAAGGATGGACATTGGCTGGATGAGTCTTGGAATTTTAGTCTAAAAAAGAACTTCACTAGTTCCATCTGAGAACACCCTACTGTATTATTATCTCTCCTGAATCTCTTAGCATGAAAGACTTTTTAAAGAATAGCTAGAAAACTGCCCCCCCCCTTTTGTGTGTGTATCACTCCTGCCTTAATGCTGTTCTGGTGGTTGTACTGCAAGAAAACCTTTGCTTACCATATTTTACTTGATATAGCTCTAGATGGAAGTATCTATCTGCTTTGCCGTGGGCTGCTTGTGAAGCCAGGCTTCTCTAGGTTTATTGATGCAAGTTGTAAATGAAGTGTGAAATGAAACATTTCTTCTTGCTACCCTGAGAAAATACAATGTGATCAATGAACTGTACTGCACTGTTTGCCGTGACAGTTTAGCTTCTGAACTGCTGCTTACAACGTACATGAAATCAGGGTCACTAAAAACAGTCACAGTTCTTCAGGAGCTGGTTTGATGCTGTTTCCCCCCTTTGCTCAGTATGTTTCTTTTTTATTTTACTGATGTGTTAGTCAGGGAAAAAGCCAAAGGGAGCAGTTTAGGTTTGTAAAATTTGGGCAGGTCTGAGAAGGAGGGGGCATCTATTGTTTTACTAATGGGCATCTTGTTGAAGTTGGATCATAGCTGGATAGGGTGAATGAAAAGATTGGTTGGATCACAGACAAATACAATTTCTGAATGTGTGGGGAAGGAGGACATGTCTATCAATATCCATTAGTCAGAACAGCTAAGCAGAACTATTGTGCCCTATGACAGATTTTTTCTGGCTGGATGTGTCATGGTCTAATTGTTTTGGGTTTTTTTTTTCTTTCAAAAATGTGATATTTATAGATATATATGTCCTTTTCTACATTTATATCCCTGTGCCTTACAACTTAAGTTATGAATTGTGCAGTTGCATTCTGTATGCGCCTACTGTGGTAAAAGGATTTATACTCCAACCTGGCAAACACAAAACACTCAGCATCCATCGTTCAATGGTTGGATGATCCTACTGCTCTATCTACAAATTAACGTGAATCATACAGATGACAACTTCAAACAGATTTTCTTTCTTTCTTTCTCTTTCTTCATGTCTTTCATTCAACCAAAGTAGTCTAGCCTAGCTCATGAGTATATCACATGTGTCTCATCCCCTTTTTTGTCCCTTTTCCCTTCCTCTCAGGGCCATCACTAGTGGGGTGTGCGCCACACCAGGTGATACCCTGAGGGGGAGGGAGAGCACAACTACTCTCCAAACATCTGCTTTTGGACAAAAAATGGGTCATGATGTTCACCTGAGTCCCTTTAAAATATTGGAGCTCAATGGAAGAAATAGTGTGAATGGGGAGAGGCTCAGTGTGTAGGGGGAGAGAATAGTGCCATGCCCTACTTTGAGGAAATGGACATACCCACTCATTCAGAGACTGAAGCAGTGGACCTGCAGGGACCTGCTGCTGAACGAGATCAGGAGGATATTCCAGAACAACATCCTCTGAAACAGGAGGATGTTCCAGAGCAACCAGCCTCAGAGACAGACCAAAGGGCAGTACCAGCTCTGGCAGAGAGTCCTAGCCATTTAGATATAGAAAACCACTTACACCTACCCGACCAGACTTCCCAACGTGTTCCTGAACTCTGTGCATGACCTGGACTGTGTTTGTTGACTGTAGATGCCATCTGCCTGACCTAGACTGTTTTTGTTGACTGTCCATTTACCTTGGATGTTGCTGATTTCTGTTTGGTTAGGGTTACGAGTCTTAAAATGCGCTGCAGCTGTGCTGCAGCTTCCACACCTGCATGGCAGCTGACGCTGCAATTAAAGCCTGACTGCAAACTGCGCATGTTCCAGGACCCCGACTCATTATGCGACGCAGCAGACACTGAGCTTTTAAATGGGCAACTTAAATTAGCAGCGTAGCAATTCTGGCATACCGGTGCAGCAGCTTACAGACGGAGCTGCGCAGCTGCGCATCAAACGGAAAAGAAGCGGAGAAAAGCAGCACCTTTTTAATGCCGCTTCTTCCCGCTTGGGGTGTGCGGGGGACATGTTCATGGCGGCATTCAGGTAAGGGCCGTCTGAAGGCTCTACCTTCATGACGTCATGAATACACCCCTTTTTGCCCGTCTGTATCCCGCCACAATTTTGCTAGTTGTTTATGTCACAGCTATTGCCATTACATTCAGTAATATATAGAATTTATGATGTATTAATAACATACAACACATTACTAACATTACTAAGGATTCTGTATGAAGTGGTATGGGAGGAGCTCTGGTGTGGGATATGCCAGATATCATCCAGACTCCCCACATCAGAACTGACAGTGTGTCATTAAAACAGGATGATGCCAGAATGAAGGGAGGAAAGGGGCCTTTTGGTACATGCAGGCAAGGCCCTCATCATCCAATTTAGTTTCCATGGGTCTGCCAAATCCTTTTCAACAAAGGGAAGAGCTTTGAGAAGTTATTTTTTGGGGCTACAGCTCCCAGTATCCTCCAGCTGGTATCCCCCCCAAAAAGTAACTTTTCCAAGCTCTTTCAGCTGTTGCATTTACATTCTGCTGGTAGGCTTCTATCCTGTTATCTTGGAAGCAGCTGGTTGGCCAGTATATGAACAGAACACTGGACTTCATGGACCTCTGGTCTGCTCCAGCAGGTCTCTTCTGTTGTTCTTATATTCTGTGCTAAGAAGCAAACCCTCTGCTTTCCAGACTATGAATGATACACCTGGTACTGCTGTGTACAACACGCATGAAAAGAATGCCCAATGTTCAACTTCTTATAAAAGGTGTCAGCATATTTCAAAAAGATTAATGACTCTCTCCCCCACTCCCTTTATTCTGCATATTATATTGTTGGGCCTGGGGTTATCCGTTGTTTTACAAACAGATACAAGGTGAGATACAGGCACTGCAGTCAGAGCTCGAATGACACTAATAATGGCTTCTGGAGGAGTGAGGGAGAGTTTATAAAGGCTCCCTTTGTATGATGGGAAGGCTTATTCACACTGGAAATGCAAATTACATGATCTGTCAGCAACAGTAGTAGTGATGATAAGCAGATTGGTGAAGTGTGGTTATCTGCAGCCTAGGAACTATTTTAGTTTGTTGCATCTCCCTCTTTGACCTCCGCAATTTCACTTGGAAAACAAATGGGGCGAAGGAGAGAAATCTTGAAAAAGAGCAACCATTGTAATAAAATAAAATAGTGGATGATTTCTCATAGGATATATTCAGCTTCACATATACTAATGAGGAAATAACATTTGAAAATATGTTTCTCAAATTTCAGAAAAGCCTTATGAAAAGAAAATGGGACTGAAGGAAATCTTTGCAGTTTGGGATTTTGTGTAAAATTTGCACATCATGGTTTTGTACAAAAAAGCAGCATTTCATGTGCAGAAAATAATATTAATATTTTATGTACAGAAAAAAAGCTGTTTTATCTGCAAAATAATGCCATTTTTGCACAACAATACCACAAGAGAATGTAGCACAGAATAAGTCCTAAAATGCAAGTCGTTTTTGAAGACAGTGCAGTTTTAGAAAACTTTCTTGCAGTCAGAAAATTATTTCCAAAATTAACAATGATAAGAGTTGCACACCTAAAATAAGCCTGCACAGAATTAAACCCTAACATGTACAGTGGGCCCTTTGTATTTGCTGGCATTTGAGTCTAGGACACCCCAATGGATACGAAAATCCACGGATGCTCAAGTCCCATTCAATACAATGGCATAGTGGAATGGTGTCCCTTATGTAAAATGGCAAAATCAAGATTTGCTTTTGGAACTTAGATTTTATTTAAACAAGTATTTTCAAGCCATGGATGCTTCAATCTGTGGATAAAAACTACATGAACACCGAGAACTGACTGTACTTGACAGTATTATTAACACAACCAAAGGTGACCTGTGTCAGATTTTTTGAGGACTATGAGCATCAGTCCTGTACTGTCTTCATATAGTAGAGCACATATGCAAGAACAGGGATGGGAATCCTGCAGCCTTCTGGATGTTGCTAGATTGCAAGTCCCGGTAGCCCTAACCAATATGGCCAATGGGTGATGAATGCTGGGCTTTGCAATCCAGCAACATTTGGAAGGCCATATGACTTCCACCCCATTCTAAAAACTGGCATTCTTACTAGAATAAGTGAAACAGTAATACTAAATATCATTACAATGGTTTACATTTATATGCTGCCTTTCCTCCAATGATCTCAAGACAGTATACCTAGTTCTCTTTCTTCTCATTTTATCTTTTGAACAGCCCTGGAGTTAAGACAGACTGAGAGAGAATGGCTTTCCTGATGTTATCCCATGAGTTTCATGGCTCATGAGAACCTAGAACCTAAAACCTAGATTTCTTACATCCCATTCTGTATCATACCTCCTCTTTGACACATCCCTCACTTTAAATTACTTGTATAGTTCAATTCATTTCTGGGGTGGTATAGACCTCACATAAAGAACTGTTTTTTTTTTTTTTATTTCCATCCTTGACTTTTTTTAAAAAAACAAACCTGTTTCCAACATTAACATTGCAGAATTGCTATCACAAATAATGTTCTTTGTGTTTGTTAAAAAATCTAACTTGGCCTTTCTTCTAGTACAGTTTCCCACAACCTGAGTCCCTCCAGGTGTATTAAGTTACAACTTCTATCATTCTCTGGTTGAGATTTATGGGACTTGCTGTCTAAATATCTGGAGTGCTCCTACTTGGGGAATATAGCATAGCATGTAAAGTTCATGTGTGACAACAATTTCAGAAAAATTCATATGTGTATGAATAACACATTTGATCTAATCGTTTCGGAAGAACGCACACACAGACAGACACAGAGTATGAGCCACAAAGGATACATTGCCTGTGAGGGCGCTGCCACAATAAAACGCAAAGCCGCATGTGGAGGAAAGGCCACAACTTTATTAACGCAAGCATCAGCAAAAAGGTAGGGTTGGCCAAAAGCATGAGTTCTAGATCATCTTACAACCCACCATTGTAGGATAAATGGCATGTCATATAAAGCAAGGCATCAGGATGAGCTAGGGGCTAGATTACCGCCCTCTCGTATCCATGCAACCCGCAGATTGCATTTAACTAAAGCCCCTAGTCACTGGGAAGCGGTGTCACATTATGGCTCCCGCAATGACCACAACGTATGCCCTCATTGCTCCCGTGTCCCATAGGGACTCCCAATATGGTGCTATGCAACCTTATAGACCATGCCTACCAGATCCAGAACCTCTGCTGCCGCCCCAAAGGCCGTTCCGAAGGAACACCACCGCCAACCCTACCCCGCAAGCAACACCAACAGGGTTCAGAGGAGCTGCCAAGCCGGCCTGACCCATGCCAAAAACTAAAAAGTCCAATACGGCTGAAGCTGCCACATATCACGCGTTCAGCCTGGCGGAAGCACATCTGAGAAAATGCATAATATCCACCAATGAAAAGCCAGGTTCCACCTCAACGCCGCCAGAGTAGCAACCAGTAAGCGCAGTCATCCGGCTAGGCAGCGGATCAGCAAATAACAGCAATGTTGGTACTTAGCCCAAATCTGCAAGTGAATGGACTGAACAATTTGCAAAAAGCAAAACAGTATAACGATCCAGAGATCAAACATGGACATGTAAGGAAGGGGAAAAGGGGGGTACCAACACGAACCAGGTGAACAAACCACAGCTCAAACATGGCTATTTAGGAGCAGGGCCAGCTCCCCCACTGAGAAGAGAGGCAGAGCGAGGGATCTGTGAGGCCTGAGATGTGGGAAGGACTAGAGAGCAGGACAGCCTAGCATGAGGACCTTTGCAAGAAGCACAAAGATGATCAAATTTACATTGTGGGCGAGAACACTTGCCAACATTGAAATCTCGGCAAACAAGGCCCAGACTAACGGGGGGGGGGGGGGGGGCAGAACAAGTGGAAGAGGAAGGTGGCATGGCCTGAGTTCCAACTTCCAACAGCCAAATTTCGGAGTGAAGGTGATCCCATCGCTCTCTGGAATTCTGGGAGGCATGCTGGTGAAAAGCCGTATCATAAGCAATAGCTGCCGAATCACCAGCAAACTCTCTGGCCTTAAGGACATGCAGCAAATGACTGTCAAGCTGCCAAGCCCGTTCAGGGAAGGCCATGGCAACAACAGTCCTGAAAATGGTGAAACCTTTTAGCCAATTGTCAAAATTGCAGTCAACCGGAGGCGAAGGGGGGGGGGTCTTCTTTTTCCCTCTGGTAGAGGTGACTGCCAAAGCTGCTTGACCTGTCGAAGGAACCAAACCAAAGACAACAACAAAACAGCCCCTGAGGTTCAGCTTCCTGGTTTTGCAAGGTAGATGAGAGCCAGGAGGGCACTCTCCATGTGCGCAAACTGGAAACCCTTGTGCTTCCTGGTCGACCCAAACCCCCTGAAGACCAGATCGCCAGGTACGACACTTGATGGCCCAACGCGGCAGGCCTGGGGCCATGGCATGCTCAACCCAAAAGCGATCTCTGCCAGAAGGTAAAGGTGAGTTGACAGCAGTGAAGGCATCTTGAGCAGCTTGCAAGGAATTAGCCCGACGATGTCTTTTCTTGGCTCTGCGTCCTTTCTTGAGCCATCTACGTCTGTTGTCACCATCCCTGTTGTCGATCGCCTTGCCGTCCGAACTGGAAGATGCCAACAATGTTGAACTGGAGCTGGAGGAAGACAAGACTCTCAAAGGCCTAACTGTCCCAGGAGTCCTGTCACAAGCAGCCAAAGGCATTTGTCTAGAAGATGTAGCTCCCTGATAACTGGCAAGTGACGGAATTGAAGTAGATTCTGGAACACTTGATCAGCAGGGTGCAGTGGCATTAGCAATCAGCTCAGCAATTGAATGCGACAACTCTGACATCGCTGATTGGGACAAACAAGGAGCAGCTGGAGCTGGACCAACACTTGAAGATCCAGATGTAAAAACAGCTCTGGAACCTGAGCCCGGCATATCCAAGGCCGGCATAGTCTGAATATTTGCAGCTTGTCCAGATGAATTTTGAGTTGACAAGGCAGGGGGTGCCTTATGACGCACAGTAAGCCAATTACCAGTAAAAATGGATAACAAAAATAGACAGGTGGCTGAGAGAGTGTTGCCAGTCTAAAAATGTCAACAGATAACAAAGCAAAAAGGCCCCAACCAAATAGACCCTAAAAAGGGGAACCAGCAAGGTAGGGGCTGCAAACCCCAAATAAGCCCAAAAACAAGCAAACAGGGTTTTTAAAACGCAACCGCACACTCACCAAAAACAAATTAAAATTGTCCATAAGCAGAAAATGGGGAGAGAAGCAAGCAAAGTACTCTCTAGCTGGGCCCCCAAAGTGAGGAGCCCAACCCAAAATGGCGACCGCATTGCCTCTCTCTCCCCCAAGGCCGCAAAAAAGGTGGGGGAGAGGACAATAGGCCCCCATCTTGTAATGCAGGGCTGCAGAGGACCCCTGGAGTAACACGGGGAGGAGGGGGCAAGCCCCTTATGCTCACCTCCCCAAAAGCTCAGCTCTGCTCAGCAGCAGAGCTAAGCAGAAATGGTGCCGAGAAGGAAGCCGCATGGCCTTTTTATAGGCCTTTTCCAAAGGTGGGGGCCGAGAGGGGAGTCGCCCCGCCCCCAGGAGCAGCCAGCCAATCGGCTGCCCTGGAGGACTGGGGCGACCACAAAGAGGGACTATCCCCCTCCTAGAGTGTCGCTCAGGAGGCAGAAGTCCCTCCCTTTCCCCCCTCGGCCAGCCAATCAGAGGCCAGCGCACCCCAGCAATGCACACCTGGCCCCAGCGGCACCGCTGCCTGCCCAGGGAGTCAGGTGGCAGCCTTTCTCATATTTATTGTGGATAGTGATAACTGTGGATGATAGTAAATCTTATATTTCTGGTGGAAGTTTTCACTAAATCTTGTTTTTTGATGGAACCTGATAGTGAGCAATATTAAAACTCCCAGCTAGTTGGTGGCTTCTATTATAGTGAGACAGTGAAGACATTTTGAGTGCTAGTGAAAATTTTAAAATTTAGTAAAATTTAAGAGCCCTACCCCAGAGGCTGAACCAACTTATCCCAACATAGGATCAGCAACTTAATCATCCTTTGAAAATTAATAGCCTAGAACCAATTCCTGCCCAACTCACATGGAAGTCAACAGCCACTGCTGCTTCCAGAAAACTATTTTTAAAGACTTTTTTTAAAAAAAAATCTAAAATTACTCATTGTTTCCTTTAAGAAGAAACATAGTGAGTAATTACATCCCTCCCACAAACTAGCATAATATCTGTTCCAGAGGGCTAGGAAACCATCACCCATCTAGAAAGCTGTAAAAGATGAAGAAGAGAATAAAATCTCTTTCCACTAGCAGGCATCTACTTATGTGATATTAGATTTAGGCCATTTCCATTTACCTGCTCATACTTTTACTTTAGTGAAAAATTAATTACAGTTCAAAACATTGTGAGAATGTGAGGCCTTACTTGGTTGCAAAACATGCCAAAGAACAAATATTTAATCCCTAAGAATAGATTATTTCAGTATATTTGCATATTTTGTTAGCATCCTAGGCCAGTAAGTCACTAACATTTGCTCAGGCCAGTAATTTCCAGCTCTTTTGGGCACAAGTTTTCCAACATTTTGGAAAATATATTGCATTGATTTTGTTAGCTACGTTCCTACATCTCTGCCAACATAATTGCACTGACCGCAAATATAAAGGCAACAAAGATTGTGACTAGAAAACAATGGAGAGGCGAAGGGAAAAAAAGATGGCAGCCATGATGGGACAAGAAGGCTTCCTCCTCTGAATTACCTGTTTCTTAAATGGTTGAGATGTAGGTCTGTCTAGCTATCTGTCTGTCTGTGTCTATCTATGTGGGGGTGTATTTATGGAACCAAGGCATTGTAAGAGGGGTGGCTTTGGCAATCACATTTTCCTGGACAGATATGTAAAACCATGATATCAATTTGAATTGAATTATCTTGACATTAATAATAATAGTAATAATGAATTGTATTTGTATACCGCTTTTCCATAGATCACACAGTCATTCTGTAAGTATCATCTAAAAATTTCTCCCTTAATCGTACCTCTGTTTCTTCCCTGAGATCCAACATCTATGCCTGGGAATAGCAAATTTTCTGAGATACATGTGATATTATGCAGACACTCAGGAAAAAACTTGTTTGACTAAAAGAAATCCAACATTTGTAGAAAAGAAGATGATAATGTGTTCGACTCCAATTTTCCTCTTAATGATCTGTGATTATTATGTTCCACTGTGGGGACAAAGATATAACTATGTCACTAATACAGATGATTTTAAAATTAATTTTCCATAGGATTGTCACAGCTGGCTATTTTTGCCCTGTTCTCTTAATTTGTTGTGATGCTCATTTCAGACTCTGACTCTGAATGGCCCTCTCCACCCCACTGACAGGAAATAGGGGAAAGCATAATAGAATGAGACATGACACATCTTCTCTAGCCAGGTTTGCCCTACTTGTTTCTGCTTTCTAGTAAGAAAGGACCAGCATATACTTTGCTAAGAGAAGCACTGTCATTTTTTCCTAACTCCCTGCTTTTTCTCCATTTTCAAGTGGATATCCACCTTTGATTTTCTTTTACAATGTTTTTTTCTCCCCAGACTTTCTAACCAGCAATCTTTAAATAAACACCATCTGTGAGTATTTTCACAAGGGACATTTAAATCACATGCTGAGAGTCTTGTGCCATTTTGATGACATCATACTGACCTACCATGCTATACATGTTGAAATGTTAACATTTCCATGCTTTGAGAAATGCCATCCACACCATTTTCTAGAGTAGAAGAAGCTGCGTGTCCAAAAGGGAAGTCTGGATGGCAATCAGGGAACAGAATGCACATTTTAAAAAGCTTTGCATGTTTCATTTGGCTTAATTTCATTTGCGATATCAGGAAAATTGTGCCTTTTTTTAAAAAAAAGAAACAAACATCTACTTTTTAAAATAAAAATTATTTATTATTATTTATTTTATTTTATTTATTCTTGACATACAAACTATTTTTTTAAAAAACTACATTTGAAACTCTCTCTCTCTCTCTCTCTCTATATATATATATATATATATATATATATATATATAATTTCCACTTTTTCCAGAGGTATCATATGAGGTTGACAGAAACCAGATGAGAAAAGAAGAACGTAGAAGATAGTAGAATGTAGACCAGAGATGGGCAACTGTGGGCATACCCTCCATCATTTCACAGAGGAAAAATGGGGCAGAGGTGGCCAAATAACATCAGAGTGCGGGCAAGATGGCAAAAGTTATTAAACAGGAAGAACACATAAACTAGGAAAGGCTGCAGTACTTTGTTTTCACCTGAGATACTGGGAAGGGCAAGATTTTTCTTCCTCCTGTTCTCTTCCCCATGCTGAGTTAAGTGAGTGGAAACTACTTTTGCACTTTGAACTAAGGCTCGGTATAGCCTGGTGCAAAGCGCCAGCCTGGGACCAATTTTAGGGCTTGGGAGAGCAGAGCATCCGCAAGCTCCCGAGCCCTATCCACACTGTCAGGGTCCCATTTTGGCATGTGTGCGTTCACACAGTGTGCGTACTGATGACGTGCCCTGTATGCCGCATCCAAATGGCATGGGTGCACAAGGGACATCACCGTGCCGCTCCAGGGCACTAATGGTGCCTCTGTAGCAGCATACAAAGGAGCCACATTTCGTGGCTCCTTTTTCATAGCACATCATTCCACGACATGCAAAAATGATGATACCAGAAAACAGGATTGGGTACTAAAGGAGTATTTTAATAACTAATACATTTTTAACTTTGAACTGTAATGATCTGCAGTAGGGAGGAGCCCAAAGTGGGTTCTACCTGAGGCCTGGGGTCCCAAATTGACCTCCTCCGCAGCCACTCCTGGGTGAAGCACCCAAGCTATTGCTGCCAGCCATCATTTTTACAGCATATCCAGCTATCCAACAACAATGGAACCTCACCCCCAAGGACTGTGACATAAAAAGCAAAACATGCCCCAGGCTGGCCCTCTTTTCCCTTCTTCTAGATCTTTTGACCCACAGGAGCAAGTCTAGATATGTTGTGTTCACCAAATCAGCACCTAATGGTGCTCATTATTATTGCCCCTTCAACACCCCCCCCCCCACCGATCTATATGATGTGGACAAAGCACACTTGTTTACTTACTAACTTTCCACCATCAGCCCAGCTAACAAGGCTCTCACCCCAAACTGCAGATCAGACAAAGCAAATTATTTCCTTTATCTGAAAGATGGATCCCATCAGATCCAAATATAGGTGAAGCTTTTCAAAGAGCATCCCCGGGTGAGATATAAAGTACCAATTCCCAGATCCCAGGGAATTCTGTATTTTGTATCAAGGCACCTCACCTCACATCTGTATCAAGGCACCACACAAACCAATGCCCCTCTGGGCTATTCATCCTTAATTGTTCTTCAGTAAGCAATAGTTTGAATTATGAGTACTTCTTAAGCAAACCCAAATCATTGCTTCCACATGAATAGTCAAAGAAAAAGGAACCATTCCAGTTCTGACCTCATGCCCCAAGCCATTCAGTACAAACCTTCTCACTCATTCCTGAATAGGATCCAACATGACTAGAACATTTGTACATGCTATGGCCACATATCAGCACTAGTGTCCTTCTCTCTATAAATCTATAATGAAGAAGAAATGTTAAACAATCAACACAATTTCTTAAATGGCTGTAGATCAGACTTGAAAGTAGAATATCCCAACCTGTCCATTGTTCAAATATCCCAGATCTCTAGTCAAGCAGCAGCTGGTAATTCTGCCCCAATCTGAAAGGAACAAGTTCCAATTTCCACTCATCAAACCCCAATTGAAAGGGGGGGGGGGTAGGCTCAATTAGTATTTTGGTATTTTGTCAACAGCTAATGATCAGCATGAAAGAACAAGGGTCCTTCTCACTCACCACTCAGCCCAAGAACTCTTTCAAAACCTTTACTGGATAATGAAACTTGCAGATGCAATACTCAGTTGGACTTCAGTTCCCTGCCCTCTTTGATTCATTTTCAGCTGGCATATTGTAAAGGATATGCTGTCACACATACCTCTCAACTCTAAAGTCCTGCCTGACCGGTCCATCCATGAAGCTGCCACAAACTCACTCACAAAAGATGGATCAAAGAAGGTAGTGAAACTAGCTAAGTGAACCAAGGATTCAAAGAACTGTTTTTAAGTCTCTGCCATGTACCCTGGCACCCTGGCACCTGTAGGATGATAAGTGAAATAGGTTACCATGTATCCTGGACTTTGCCAACTTCCCTTGTACAGGCCTCTAGCATGTTCCTCAAACTGAAATCATTAGCAGAATCAGCGTACCTCTGCAATTTATTTCAAAAGGTCATAGTAGCAAGCTACCCTCAATTCAACTAAGGGGCAAAACAGACCAGCAATAAGAGCCAGCTTGCCAACTGAGTGGGGTGTGTGGCATTTAGACAGCTCATGTCCCCATACTACCAGGAAACTACATAGCTGATCGCATGTACAACAGCTTTACAGTGTTTACATGGCATGGCATTTACATGCACTGCACCACAAACATGCTAAAAAGGTTTCTGCTGCTTCTTTTTGAGCCAGGAAAATGCTGGATTGGGGCTGCAGTGTGCAGTTCTGTGGCCCTAATCCAGCAATCAAAGGTGCAGTGTGACACCATCCCTTTGGGAACATCTGTTTTGAGCCTAGGTTTGAATTGCAGTCTCTTTGCTCTTACTTCAAGTGGAAGGACTCTACATACACAGTTGCAGCTATTGACTCCCTTTCTGTGTTTGGTGACATATGCACCAGCATACCAACAGTATTTTACCCACTCTGGACTGTCTTCCAATAGCCAAACAATGGTGTTCCCTCCTTGATATTTGTGCTTCACTGCACAGAAGCAGAGCCAAATTCTAAAAGGTAGGATATCAACAGGTTTTCAGGGTATCTTGGACATCCAAAATCCACTAACAAATCCATGCACTAATATTTATTTATGTTTATTTATTCTGTTTATTTATACCCTGCATTTTTCCCTGATATGGGACTCAAGGAGATAAATAAAGCAGACTGAAATTCACTTTGTCATTTATTCTTGAATTTCCCCAGAGTTCTTTACCTATCAGATTGTAATTTGTCATATCTTACTTTATGCTAGGAACATCAAAAATGTTGCAGTGTGTGTAATGTCTCATCTGTCATATGGATAGTGCAGAAATTAGAATGATAATCAAGAGCCAATTGAACCTATTATGAGCTAGCTAAAAAAAAGTGCTAAATACAGTGGTACCTCGGGATACGAAATACCCAGGTTACGAAATTTCCGGGATACGAAAAAATCCCATTGGAAATAATTGTTCCGGGTTACGAATGTTTTTTCGGGTTACGAAGAAAATTTTTGGTGCTTTTCGGCGCTTTTTCGCACGAAACGCGGCTTTTCCCCATTAGCGCCTATGGCAATTCGGCTTACGAAGGCTTTTCGGGTTACGAAAGCGGCCGCGGAACGAATTAATTTCGTAACCCGAGGCACCACTGTACAAGTCCTTCTTGTTCCAGGAGTGTTGGAAATTTCTTATAGTTACAGCTGAAATTTTCTGCCGTATTGTGGTTGCATTACAGAGAAGGTTTGGATCTCCTATAACTTACTCCTCCATTGCTCAGGCTTCTTCTCTAACCTCATTTTGGGTCTTTTGTTAACTATAGGGAAGTAGGCTTTGAGTACGATCATGATTCAGAGCAGTAGATAGTCCAAATTATAGTAGAACCTTTGACTCAAATTGTGGAACTCAGGCGGGTTACAGACCGCCTATTTGGGGTGGGCTGTACCCGTCCCTTTCCCCAGTGTATCAGGGCCTCAGTGGCCAGAACGGCAGCCGCTGAGACCCCGATCCACCGCTTTTCAGGCTGCGGGGAAGCGGCAAAACACCACTTCCCCGCAGCCTGAAAAGGGGTGTCCTTGGGGCTTCAAGCCCCAAGGACACCCCGTGGCGGCAGGGAGGGGGAGAAAGGGGCCGCTTGGCCCCTTTCTCCCTTGCTTCGCTGGGCACAGCCGTCTGAAGGCTGCGGCCAGCAAAGCAAAGCGGCACTGCAAACCAGGAAGGAGCTCCGAAACAGAGCTCCTTCCTGGTTCGCGCTAAGGGCACACTAGGCGCCCTGGCGTGGAGCGAGGACATCACATCCGCGCCGCCCCGTATAGAGGCGGCGCGGCTGTGACGTCCTCATGGCAGCGGCCGTCTGGAACAGCTGCCGTCATTTTTTACTTGCGGAATGCATATTGGGGTTAGGGAGGTGCGGAAGCACCGCACCTCCCTAGCCCTAGTACGCGCAGAGCGCGTACTTTCATGGTGGTGTGTAACCCGCCTCAGTTCATTCATAGATCTACTCTAATCTGGACTAAAATAGGATGTGGGCTACAGTGTTTACTTGATGTAGAATTTAAGGTGCAAGAATCACTATACCCATATATTCTGTGGTTCAAATCCCCTTCCTTTGTGGGTAAATCTATAAAAATAACTGTGCTTAAAAGCAACCCCCCCCTCCTACAGCTTATGATTTAATAGCAGTGTGAAATGCCAGGATATGTCCCTGTCTTGGAAGAAAATTTGGAGCCAAAGGTTTTTTTAAAAAAACACCCACATTTTCCCTTATAAGCAATCCTTCAAAAGTAATTGTTTATTTTTGTCTTTACCCTCCAACACCTACCAAAACATTTATAAAGAGGAATATAATTAGATGAAAAATGTTTAACACTAAATATACTTTAAATCAAATGTTTGATATTAACAACATTCAAATTGTTTTTATTGGCCCAATTGGAAACTTTAGGCTTCTTTCCACTCTTTCCCAGTTTCACTAATGATCTGCTTCTACTGATACTGTTTGTGGTAAGGAGAACCAACTTTGATCTCTTCACCTTTCCATTTCCCACAGGAACTGGGGTCAGACCTTTGACTCTGACTTGCTACAAGAGACTGAACACCTTGCCAGATGATTTTTCTTTTACAAAAAGAAACAAAAAACAAAAACCCACCCTCTTTCTTTTGTAACTATCTTCCCCAAAACTATCAACTTCAAACCATTCAAAGTTAAAAGAATAAAAATTTAGATAGCACACTTACAGTTGGTAATAACTGAAACAAATGGTACAAGACGAACCAAACTACAACAAAATTCAGTATTTTTTTTTGTAAAACTGTTTTTATAAGAGTTTTTGTTTGCTTGCTAGTCCTTTCATATCATGAAAGATTTTCTCATTCTTCTTTACAGTTCTTTAAAGAAAATAGTTGGCATTATTCTCACTTTATGAATGGAGAACTTAGACTAGGAAACAGCCAACCTGACTTAATAAATGGGATCTGTAAGCAGAAGGAAATAGTTACACGCAGATCTCTGTGCACAGGTTTCATAGAATTAGATTTCCTGCATGGCAGGGGTGCCAGCATTCCATAACCAAGTGTGTGGTTCTTGGTGTTGGAGTTGGATCCGCGTGTGGGGTGCTCAAACTGAATTAGCAAAGACAGAATACAGATAAATATGCCTATGCAAACTGCATCAGTGGTGGCTCCTGATCCCATTCTACAAATTTCAGAATTTCGGAAAGACAGACACCAGGGTGAGTGGGATAAATGAAAAACATTTAAGATTTTTGCTTCATGTTGTTCTCTGCCCCAACATCCACCAAGTACAACAGGTTAGGAAGCAAAGTAGGACTGGAGAGCCCTATGAATATGATGTGTACAATGCCAGAGGAAGAATGATTCAAGATTCAACATCCCAGATCCTACAGACAGAATCGAAATATTTTAAACATTTCTGCTCTTGGGAGCAGAAGCAAACTAATAAAGAGACTTGGACACTAGTTCACTGAGCAAAGCGATACAGTCAGCTCTCTGGATCCATGGATTCTGTGTCCATAGATTCAACCATCTTGATTTTTAAAAAATATTCCAAAAGCAAATCTTGATGAATATCGCACAGCGTTCTGAGAATGTTCTGGGAACCTGATGGAAATGGAACGCATTGCAGTTTACCGCACGTATGTATTCCCATCGGGTTCCCAGAACATTCCCGATGTGTTCCACATGCTTTCCAGGGTGGGGTCAGATTAGATTTGTTCCTAGTGAGCTGTAACGTTCTCAGAACGTTCCATAAGAAGTCTGTGCAGTATTCTTATCCATTCCCAATTCCGTTCTCTCATTCCTCCATCTCCTGATTGGCTGAAAGAATGCCCTTCTCTTTAGTCCTCCATCTTGAGGGGAGAGAAGCAGGCAAGAAACAACAGGCCTCTGCCTGCCAAGTTGAAGAGCCCTCCCCCCGACCTCCATCTTGAGGGGAGAGAAGCAGAGGGTTTTTTTTGTTACTTGCTTTATTGTTGTATATGCATATGTATGCTGTAAACCGCTTTGATCGTAGGAAAAGCGGTATACAAATAAATCATATTATTATTATTATTATTAGTCCTCCAAAGTCATAGAGCATGCAAAAATGTTTATTGCTCTCCCAGGTATGACGCAGCGCCCTCTTTGACAAAAGTAACATAGGTTTTATCCTATTTTCTACAAACATATGTCAGCATATGATGTCCCAACGTTTTATAGGGGCTTGCCTTCCTTCCCTCCCAAGGGAATCTTCGGACTCCCTTGGGAGGGAGGACAAGCTCCGGCGGGACTTGCCTTCCTTCCCTCCCAAGATAATCTTCGGACTCTCTTGGGAGGGAGGACAAGCTCCGGTGGGGCTTGCCTTCCTTCCCTCCCAAGGGAATCCTCCCAAGGGACTATGTATGTGTCTGCTTTCTGCACACACAGACACTCAA
>NC_056523.1:303038612-303044207 GCF_019175285.1 Sceloporus undulatus | reverse complement strand
ATATATATATATATATATATATATATATATATATATATATATATATATACACACACACACACACACACACATTATATATAAAATGGCTAATGTGGGCATATATGTGTGTGTGTGTGTGTGTGTGTCTGTGCGTCTGTGTGTTCTCTGCACACTCACAAACACACACACACACACACACACTTATATAGATAGAATTCATAACAGCAACTTTTACAAGTCCAATGTTAGCAAAGTTATACAGAGTCAAAACAACCATAGAGTGGAGACATCATCATTACACAGTCCTCAAAACGAAATACGCATGCGCTACAGCAAAACGTTATGGGAACGTTCTCAAGAAAAAGGGATGCGCTGTGCAGTAAAATGCGTTGCCGTTATGTTCCCATCACCTTCTACTTTCTTGAATGCGATAATACTCGTTCTCAGAACGTTCCATCTCATAACGTTATGAGAACGATATGCAATAATCTTCCATGATTTTGAAATTTTATATAAGGGACACCATTTTAACGTACTGTTGTATATAATGGGTCTTGACCTTCTGCCTTCAGTCCCCATGCCAGGAGGAAGGTGGGATGTAAATAAATAGAATATTAATAATAATAATCCATAGATTTTGTTTGTTTGTTTTTTCTGGGATTCCTGGAACCAAACTACAGCGGATACCAAGGGCCTAATATATATTGCTTCCATAATCCTTCACGTATGTGATGAGACTGGAGAGACTTGTTAAAAACTGTGCACTGTCATTAGAAGCTACAGCTGCCATTCACAAAATGAACTTCTAGGAACTTCCTAGAATCATAGAATCATAGAGCTGGAAGAGACCACAGGGGCCATCCAGTCTATCCCCCTGCCATGTAGGAAATCTCAATCAAAGCATCCCCGACAGATGGCCATCCAGCCTCTGATTAAACACTTCCAAGGAAGGAGACTCCACTACACTCCGAGGGAGTGTATTCCACTGTTGAACAGCCCTTACTGTCAGGACGTTCCTCCTAATGTTCAGGTGGAATCTCTTTTCCTGTAGCTTGCATCCATAGCTCCAGGTCCTAGTCTCTGAAAAGCATCATAAAAACATCCTAGTAAAAAGCACAATAAAATTCACAAGAATAAATCAACAGTATCGCACTGTTGACTCATGTTCAATTTGTGGTCTACTTGAACTCCCAGATCCCTTTCACATGTAGTTTCATTCAGCCAGGTCTCACCGATCCAATATCTGTTCATTTCATTTTTTCACCCTAAGTGCAGTACCTTACATTTCTCTGTGTTGAAATTCATTTTGTTAGCCTTGACCCAGCTTTCTAATCTATCAAGGTCATTTTGAATCTTGATTCTGTCCTCTGGGGTATTAGCTACTCTTCCTAATTTGGTGTCATCTGCAAATTTGATAAGTATTCCCCCAATTCTGTCATCCAAGTTATTGATAAAGAGTAAGGGCTGTTTGACACTGGAACACACTTCTTCGGAGTGTAGTGGAGTCTCAGTCCTTGGAAGAGACCTCACTTCCAAGGGATTTCTGGATGATACCAGTTATCTAGATCCTCAACACTATTTTACATATACATGAAACTGTTGGAAGAGCTAATCAGTAATGGACTGGATGAGGGTGAACAAATTGAAACTTAATCGAAACAAAACTCCTGGTTGGTCAAAAGACAGATCAGGGAATAGAGATTCAGCCTGTGATGGATGGGGCTACATTCCCCACCATTGCAGTTTTGGTGTTCTCCTGTATCTAATTCTAAACATGGAAGGTCAGTTTTCAGTGGTAGCCAGGAATGCATTTGCGCAGTTATGGCTTCTGTGACAGATGTGCTCATTCCTGGATATATCAGATTTGTTCATGGTGATACATGCCTTAATTACATTTTGTTGGATTATTTATCATATTCTACAGGGGGTCTCTTTGAAGAGTGTTCCAAAACTTCAGCTGATCCAAAGAACTGCATCCAGTTTGTTAACTGAGGCTGGTTACAGCGAACACATAATATTGTGCAATATCCCCTCTGGCTTACAGTCCATTTCCAAACACAATTTGGAGCCCTGGTGGCGCAGTGGTTAAATGCCTGTACTGCAGCCATTCACTCAAAACCACAAGGTTGAGAGTTCAAGACCAGCAAAAGGGCCCAAGCTCGACTCAGGCTTGCATCCTTCCGGGGTCGCTAAAATGAGTACCCAGACTGTTGGGGGCAAATTAGCTTACTTGCTAATTAGCTTACTTGCTGTTCACCGCTATGATCTTTGGAATAGCGGTATATAAATAAAACAAATTATTAATTACTATTACAATTCAAAGTGCTAGTTGTGACCTACAAAGCCCTGTTTGGTTCAGCTCAAGGTTATCTGAAAGACTGTATCTCCCTATATAAGCTTGCCTGTATTTTGAGATCTGCTGGGGAGCCCCTTCCCTCTATTCCACCACCCCCAGTGGTACATCTGGTAGATACACTGGAGAGGATCTACTCAGTGGCACCTCCAAGGCTCAGGAACTCCCTTCCTATAGAGGTTAGACTTCTTGCTATATTTCCAGAAAGATAGGCGGGTTACAGACCGCCAAAAAGCGTTGGCCTGCACCCGCCCCTTTCCCCGCTGTATCGGGGCCTCAGCTGCCACACTGGCAGCCTCTGAGGCCCGATCCGCCGCTTTGCAGGCTGCGGGGAAGTGGCAAAAGGCTGCTTCCCCACGGCCTGGAAAGGGGTGTCCTTGGGGCTTCAAGCCCCAAGGACACCCCAACGGCAGCGGGGACTCCCAGAAAGGGGCCACTCGGCCCCTTTCTGATTTGTGTCGCTGGTGCAGCCTTCACACGGCTGCACCAGTGATGCAAACCAGGAAGGAGCTCCGTTTCGGAGCTCCTTCCTGCTCCGCCGAAAGGGCGCATTAAGCACCCTCGCGCGGAGCGATGGGGTCATGTCCACACCGCCTCTTTTGGAGGTGGCGCGTTCATGATGCCATCATGGCGGCGGCCATGTGGAATGGCCCCTGCCATTTTGTGCGCACAGAGCGTGTGCTGGGGTTAGGGGGTGCGGAAGCACCGCCCCTTCCTAACCCTAGTACGCACTCTGCGCGTACTTTAATGGTGGTCTGTAAACCACCATAGACTTTTGTTTTGCTTTAGAAGACTAATTGCTCAAAAGGAAAGCGCCTTGCATAATTCATTGGATTTTCTATTTGCTGTTTTCTTTTTAATGGCTTATGTTTTTCAAAGGTTTTAACTTTTTGACAATTTAATTACATTTTAAATTTTTGTATTGTGTGAACTTTTACCTATGTAGGTTTTAACTGCTGCAAGCTGTCTTGAGTGCTGAACTCAGGGAGTGCTCAAGAGAATGCATGTATTGTTCAAAAGAAGAAGAAACTGAGAAACATGACAGTCCAGGATTATACATTGAGAGTCTATAAGAGCAGAGGTGTGGTCAATGCCATCCAGAGTCTGAGCATGAAAAGCAATTCAAGGAAGATCTAAAGCTAGTCAGGAAGTCAATGAAGAGAATAGTCCAAGAAGCAAGCTGAAGTTCAGAAAACTAGGAAATAGAGAATGTCACACAATGCTGATCAGCGTTAGTGTAGCTGTTTTATTTTCAGCAGAGATGACCTTGGCTGTGCTAATGTTCAGTGGACTACAAAATAGAACAGGCTGTTTAATTATCTCACTGTATTCTTTTTAAAGCACACTAATGCATTTCTTGATCTTTTGTTGCTGTTGCTCAACACTCAGAAGCGTGCAGATGCTTTCCTGTTGCTTTTCAGGGTCTACATGGGATGGTCCAGGTTCTGCTCCCAAGGGCAGGGCTGCCAGCCTACTCTAGTTGCAAGGCACAAGTGCAGATACCTATGATTTCACAAAGAGCCTGTTATGTGAGCAATTCTCTTCCTACTCCTCATCAGAGCAGGCTTCCTCCAGGCAAGATAAACAATCCACCTACGAAATGATAGAAAGGCCAGAGAAAAGCATACAGGTGGTGATGTGTGGTCAAGAACTGAAGAGGAAGAAGTACAGTTAGCTGTGAGAGCATAGCTTCAGAGGTAACAATAGTAGCATTGAATAAGTTGTAAACTTTGAGAACATCTACAAAAACTGCATAGATTTTGCAGATGTTCTTACAGTGAGAAGAACATTTAGAAAGTCATTCTGTCATAGAATTATAGAGTTGAAAGAGAACACAAGGATCATCCAGTCCAGCCCCCTGCCATGCAGGAATTGTCCTTCAACGATAAAAATTAATGAATTGTCCCTATGGCACAGTTTCTAATTGACCAGTATTATTCAAATTCACTCCCAGTGGACCATATTAGCAATAACTATTGTCTGATGATAGGACTACAAAAGTGTGGAAATCAAGATGGGCTTAAGAGTCGTTGCCTCTCATATTAGCAACATTGTTTAAACAACTTCTGGTAATTCAACATAGAAATTTATATGATTTTCTTGGGACAAACAATATAATGCATCTGTGAACTTACATGATGGAATAATTATTGTGACGCAGTCATTAGGAAGAGTCCGGGAAAATAAATTACCAAAGCTCAGGATGATTGATTCTTGACTCTTTGCTTGTACATATTTCTCCCACACAACTGTACCCATTCCAGTAGGAAACTTTAAGATTCTTTAAAAGTATATTGAGAATTAGGTGGAGGGTAAAATTATGAATTTCCCACTTGGAAGAAAGTGGCTTAAATTCTATCCAATTATTTGCCATGACAACCAGCTAAACACAAAAGGGCTAGAATGGATGTAGAGTACTACCTCTGTAATCATCCCTGTATGTCCTTCAAATCATGGATATGCAGTACCACTATCCCCGTCTACTTCAGGGCCATAAGCCTACACGGTAATTACATGCTTTGGAACACTCCACTTAAGTGCATCAATAATATAGTGAGTGAACGCATTCTTTAATTCTGCACCTGTAAATGGAGAGAGAGAGAGAGAGAAAGAGAGGGAGGGAGAGGGAAAGGATAAAATAAAGAAAATATCTATTGGAACACTGAAAAGAAATTAGACAACTACATTATTTTTTTAACCTCCTCTTAAGACATCAGGTTAAAGCCCAGTCGATAGTTAATTTGAAACTGTCTGTGAATGATCAAAAGAAAAGAAACCCGTCTCAACATGGGGATGTATTTGGACAATAGAAAATAAATAAAAAGATGGTGGTTGGGGGGAATTCTCTCCTAAAGGTCTGTCCTGAGATTGCTCATCATGCAGGGCTCTCTTCCTACGCTCGGACTCATAAACATTGTGATATCCCAGTGATTTCAGTAAAGCTTACATGTATGCTGAAACATGTAAGATGCTGTGGGCATCTTAAAGGAATAACAAATTTGTCATGACATAAGCTTTCTAAAATGAAGCTTGTATCATAAACTCCAACCGTGCCATTATCCATGGATTTGAGGGGAAAGACCTGTGTCCTGAAGTCAGCCAACCCCAGCTTCATGCAAGTATTATCTTTTTCCCCTCCTCCCTCATTTTAAACTTCCAGATGTGAGGCCAGGACATACTGCAGGGCAAAGCAGGTAGAAAGCTGGCAGAATACAAATCTTCCTTTTCCATGTCACTCTCCCTCCTTCTGTCTCTCCACTCTA